>NW_027278964.1:187500-338696 GCF_046629955.1 Centroberyx affinis | reverse complement strand
TACACTCCAGTCCATGCACATAAATGTATATGCATGTATAGGCTATACATACACACACATTTGAGAAGATAGAGGATAAAAACAGAGGAGAGAAAGAAAAAAAAAGGTAGTAATGTAGTAATGTTGTGCGTACATCCCTGATAAACACACAGCATTCTCAGTGATGCTACATGGGTAATATTTTAGGATATCGAGAAAGGGAAGAGAGAGAGAGAGAAAGAGAGAGAGAGAGCAAGAGAGAGGGAGTAGAAATAAAGAGGCAGAGAGAAGAGTCGAATAGAAAAATATTTGCAGAGAAATAGAGAGAGAGGAGAGAGAGAAGAGTCGGAGGTACTACGATGAATCATCCCCACATCCTGTGTGCGTTGAATAAATAGCAGGCCATTTCCACATCATAAATATCAGCCCCGCTTAATGTGCTGATCTCCAAGGTGGGCCCAGACTGCGCTACCCTGGGGGTTTTGAGGAGGGGGGTGGTGCCAGTTGGGGGGGAGAATCCCTCTCCTGTACCCCCCAGGAGAAGGGGCCAAGGGCAGCTTAATCCCTGAAGCGGTGGGTACCATATCTGTCCTGGTCCCAGTGGGGCAGATGTGCTCCAGATGCCAGGATGGACAAAAAGGGGCATTAATCATTCTCAGCCTGATGACTCTCCCCTTCATCCTCTCAACCTGGATGAATGCGTGTTTGTGTGTGTCTGTGTGTGTGCGCTCCTGTACCAACTTTATTATTCTGTTTTCAATTCCTTACCATCGGAATGCCAAGAAAGGCCAATCCTAGAAGACCAACAGTCAGAATCACAACAAAAATTGTAGAGGATATGGCTACACTTTAAACCAATTCATTTTCCCTCTATCTCTCATATCCCCTTTGAATGAAGAGCTCTTGTGGTGAGCAAGTGGGTGACATTGGGCTCCGATCTGTCCTGACGTGCGGAGGGTTGAGCTCATTTTTCTCTGTGTCAGGCCTTGTCCTTTCTGATGAATTCTGGGGCCCGAGGCCTGGGCGGATTGGCTTGCATGCCGGCTACAGGCAGGTGATTGATGACTCGGGGAGAGAAGTCTTCAGCTTTGCTCTGATTTCCCCCGACCGGCCAATCTGACAGCCCCAATCGCCAGGCAGACATCTGAATCGGGACCTCCGCCTTCCAACGCCACAAGCGCTGGCAGATCTCACAGCTCCAGCTTCAACTGACCGCGCTGTACTACAGGAAAATATAGAAATACCCCATGCACCTACACACAATTGCACCGTTGAAAGGCTGTGGTGTATTACACCTACACAGTCCTGAAATAACAATAAGCTTGCCATTTTCCACATTCAAGCGCAATTAGGCAGATCGTGTAGTATATCTTGGGCCCCATTCAGAATGGCTTCTCTCAGCATCCTTATGTGCGAGGGAAGCAGCGAGCCAGAGCCTAACTTCCCGGGCCTAGCTTGAAGCCCCTTGCATCAGCTATTCGGATGAACGCTCACCTTGGAACACATGCAGGTGGTGTATCGCCTCCTCAATTAGCACCTCGTCCAAAGCCCCCGTCTCCCATTCCCCCGCACAGTACGGGTGTGAAATTGAAAAGACTCCACCAGCGTGATTGCTCTTCTCGTAGCGGCACGGCGCTGCTGAGACAGCATAATGACAATCACCACAGTGGCCCGGGGGCGGAGGAGCTACAAAACAGGGGTGTTTACAGGGGGAAACACCAGCCAGCCAAACTCAGGGAGGAGCGGAGACGAGACGGGGCCTTAACGATGGAATTAGCGGCGGTGTACTGTGGCTTTCAGATGAGTCATCAGGATCGCTCGGCCGCGCGTCTCTGTGCCAGTCCTGCGCCGTCTGTTTGCTCCAGGAAACATCCCTCCCTCACTCCCTCCCTCCCTCCTTCCCTCCCTCTCTCTGCATCTCTCCTCCCTGCCTCGCTCTGTCCCGTGGCAGCCTGCCTGGTGGGCTCAAAGTGGTGCCGGGCAATTACCGCCCACCCGCCGGGGAGCGTGGGTAAACGTCTGGTTGATTTGAAGAGGCGTGATTGGCTCCGGCTGTCCCCGCTGATGGATGGCTTTCTCGGACACCTGTCTCGGTTGAGAGGGGAGCAGGTGGGGGGGGGGGTGGGGGGGGGGGGGGTGAAAATGTGTTTCTTTTTGGATTCTACTCTTTTTTTGCAAGAGTCATTTTTGTCTTTTTTTCAGAACTGGGGCTGCTATTATTCAATGATTTTTTTATTTTTTTTCTGTCAGTCTTCAGATGATTGGCCTGCTTCGCTTTGGCTCCGGAGGATGAAAGAGAAACAGCAGAGAAAAGAGTCCAGTTTCCAGTTTGGAGAGAAGCTGGAAAGTTATAATGTGATTAGCAACATTACCTTTCTGAGTGAGCTACCGCATAGCCTGCTATTCACAGCTATTGAGAGAAAACTAATCAGGTAAATCTGTTTCTGCATTAACATAAACGTCATATGACAACAAAACTACTGAGGTTAATGCGTGTGTGTGTGTGTGTGTGTGTGTGTGTGACCATATGCATTATCCCACCTCTGCTCTGGACCCGATCCGGCTGATCCCCTCCCCGGCCCAGGTGAAGTCATTAATTCCTCCGCTGACACCTCCACTTATTCACCTGCGGATCCCGGATCCCCCGACAGTCCGGCAAAACATTTGTCACATCGTTAGCATCTTTCTGACAGCCCACAGGAAGCGCAGGGCTCCTGTTTCCGGGGCCCCGGACCCCTGGGCCGCAGCACCGGGCAGCAAAATGTTATTAAAGGAATAATTCACCCAAAAAATGAAAATTCTGTCATCATCTCCTCCCCCTCATGCCAGTTGAAACACAGGTGAAGTTTGTCCATATAACACACAGGGAGGTTGCCAGCGCAACTCCATAGCAGCCTTCTCCAAAACAACTGAAGTCAGTGGGGACCAGTTCTTCAGAGTTCCAAAGAGACCTACAGTATATTTACACCATAATTTAGTGCAATCTTAGCTACAGCTGATTGATTTGCAACAAATAATGGTGTATAGGTCTTTCTATTCACAGTGTGATTGTTTGGCTGTTTTTGTTTTGGAACTCTAAAGAACAGGTCCCCATTGACTTCAGTTGTTTTGGAGAAGGCTGCTACCAAGTTGTGCTGGCAACCTCCCTGTGTGTTATATGGACTAACAAATTTCACCTGTGTTTCATTTGGCATGAGGGTGAGTAGATGATGACAGAATTTTCATTTTTGGGTGAACTATTCCTTTAAATCGCAACCTGCAGCTAGAGGAAGGATGAGAAAGAGGAGGAGGAGGGGAGGAAGGGAAGGAAAGGGAAGAAACGCTCCCTCCCAGCCAAGCCCAGACACATTACTATGGCAGTCTTCCCAGTGTGCTGCCCATCAGAGCCCAATCAAATATTCTATTACATTATTCTCCAATTTCTGCCCCCTATCTGCCTCGGGGGCCCTGGGGCCTCGCTAGCACCGTCGGCCCAGGAAATGTTTCCTCTGCAGCCATCTGTGGTGATGGGAGGACATATTGGAAATCAAAGCAGGAACAGGAGGAGGGCACAGAGGGCAGGTCCCCCGACTCTGCGAAGGCTCCTCTTCGGCCAGGAAATACTGCACTATATAAGGATGGACTGGGAAGTGAACATGTACAGTACATATACCAGCATGTGGATGTTTACTCACTTTCTGTACATACACTGGGGGTAACATATAGGGATGGAAAAGCTAGCCAGCACATATTTTTTATCAATTTGGGATAGCTTATGTAACAGAATGCTAGGTGCCATAATTTGAAAATAGAGAAGAAGAATGGATAGAGATAGAGTGCCAAAAATCAAATCCATAAAATTCCTGTGTTACACTTACTACACTACACACACACACACACACACACAAACACACACACACCGCAAACCTTCAGAAACACAGGTCAGGATCTGTAAATCAGCGAAACCCCACCGCAGCACCTTAAACCTGGAGGAATCAGAGAGAGTTGGACGGAGAGAAAGAGAAATAACGAGGGAGCGAGATCGTGAACAAAAGCGAGGTCAGGAAAATAAACAGTGCAAAGCTTGGAAAGCGAGAAAGTACAGAGGAGGTGCCAAGAAGTGAGGAAAAACGCTCTCTTGAAGAAGCTATAAAGACAGAGTGAGGACACCCGCCGAGGACTCTCGCCAATTAATCCGTCCTCTGCTCCTCTGTCTGGGCTGCCCACTGCTTCCCTCTGAGGGGGGGTTTACTGAGCGCTCCGTAATCCCCCCCCCCCCCCCCCCCAAAAAAAAAAAATCCTCTTTCAGGAGACTCTTCCTAAGGCCAGAACTCATATCTCTGCAACACAGTTGGTCAGCGTCTTGCTCCCCGATTAGAAAACACACAGCTTCAGAAACTTCGGGCACACGCTGAATAAAATTAGAGGTATCGTTCAGTGCAGAATGACAGAGAAAGAGGGAAGATTTGGCTGGCATTAACAGGTACTTTCTAATTCCTAATGAAAAGGGTTATGTTCTGTTATTTCTGATATGGATTTTTCAGAGAAGCACGTGTTGTGGAAGTGGTTTGCGTGAGATTAGTTTGTCCATTAAAAAACCTACAGGAAGGAATGATTGGGTGCTGGTATGATAGAGATCTTGGACAGAGAAAGAGAGAGAAAGAGAGAGAGGGCGAGATCGTAACGTGAGAGAGAAGTTGGCGGTGACACTTGTAAAGGGGAAGGAGAGTTGAACGGCGAGTCGCAAATGGCCGCATGTCGACATTTCCCTGAAGACGGGAGCGAGAGAGCGAGAGCCGGGTAGCTAGTTTGCGATTGGACGAGAAAGAAGGAAACATGTCCGAGGCTTTGAGGGGGGAGTGAGGTGCCACGAGTGTGTGTGAGAGAGAGAGAGAGAGAGAGAGAGAGAGAGAGAGAGAGAGGTGTGGTGCAGCAGCCTCTCTCTCACCTCTGGACATCACACCACACTGATGCTACAGTATAGTTCTCTCAAAGGACCAACACCCCACCCCCCCACCCCATCAAGCTCTCTCTAGCCGCCGCCAATGTATAGTGGGCAGTCACACACAACCAGCTAGCAGCTTTATGAATTATGCAGCCTAAACAAACATACAAGCCACTGGGTCACTCGAGTACAAGGACATTTTCGTATTTCTTTTTTTTTATTATCTCCATCGTGGGAGAGGAGAGAGAGGGAGAAAGCATGGGAGAATGAAAGATTGGGAGAAGAGGAATAAAGAGGGACAGTGGACCGCCATCGACTCCTGTCTGAGGTTAGGTTGGTCCGCGGAGACTCTTCTCCTTCTCCTCCTCTGTCTGTGTATGCCTCCACCCCCAACACCCCCCTCCCACCCCCCCTGCTCCCTGGCTCCCCAGCAGGAGACTAGGGGGCATCTCAGAGCACTGTGACAGGACAGCAGGGGCCCCAAGGTGGGGAGGAGGGGGGGGGGGCGGGTTAGAGGGACAACAGAGCCACATGGGTTGTGGGATGAGAGTGTGTGAGTGTGTGTGTGTGTGTGTGTTGGGAAAAGAAGGTGGGGGACTGGGGGCGGTGGGGGACTGGGGGCGGTGGGAAGCCACTGTGTCCATTAAGAGTGGCCAGGCCTGAAGATCAAGCCAAGGGCACTCCAGCCAGCCACTCCTCCAACCAGCCTGGTCTCCAGTGGCTCAGTGTGTGTGTGTGTGTGTGTGCGTGTGTGCGTGTGTGTGTGTGTGTGTGTGAGACCCACCTATGACCGGCTATGCTTGCTCGGAGGCAGCTCTTTGTCTTTGCGGTGACAGGGTGAAGATGATAGAACGCTGTGATCCTCCAGTATTATGCCACAGAGACCCAGAGCTTTAGACAGCGCACCAGTTTTACACTAAAGCACCTCCACACATCGCTCTACATATCCTTCACTTGTAACATATTCATTTACAAATCCTATGCAAATAGCAAAACGTCTTTTTTATCTTCCATTCAATAATTAAGCCTGATGCTAATTATTATTATTAATTATTATCCAACAATAGAAATCCAATCATATCTCCTCACTGGATGAGCGGTACCTTCGGCCCAGAGGGATTATGAGAGGCTATATCATTTAGTCTTATTCATGGACTAGATAAACCTTCTGGAATTGGAACAATATGTGAACCGCCATGCTTGAACACTCTATCACCCATTTGTTCGCTTAAATAAGGCTAAATGGAACAACTTTTTATATTAAACCGAGTACCACTGCAGGGTGTGTGGGCATGTGAGAAAGAGAGAGAGAAAGTGTGTGTGCAGTGTGTGATGGGTGGGCTGCACTCATGCAGACTCTACTGTGCGTTTGAATGTTTATTTTGATTTGATATTTTTATAGTAGATTTGATTTGAGATTAGAGGATATTTTATTTTGGGTTTTTTTACATGCTCTTTATTGTCTGATCTAATCTTCTGTTCACAGTGTGATTTGTCTTGATGCAGTAAATTACTGCTCGTGTTTACTTGAGCTGAGTTTATTTGCAATGTTTTTATTAGATGGGGGAAAACACTGATAAAATGCAATGGTAAAAACACAGGAAGAAGAGAAAATGAGAGAGACAAGAAGAAAGAAAAATAAAGAGAAAAAGTTGTAAAGGTGAGATAAAAAAAAAACCTTAAGGGGCATAAAACCATTTCACATCAAAACAAACAAAAGAAAGAAACAAAATATGATATGCAAAGACAGTGATTTGGATAACACCAACATTAAAACACATTAAATCCATGTATGTGAAATTCATTAAAGACACATCAGCTGTTATGATCATTTGTTTAGTTGATTCATTGGTCTCAGTGACATTTTTGCATTAGATTGAGTTATTTTCAGAAAGTAATGATAAGCACATCTCTGGCATATATAGGTATTGCTTTTATTTGATAAACACTAGTTCAGGTTGCATTTTTGTTTGCAGGGCATCAGCAATGCAGTAGAAGCGGAGAACTTTATGGATTTATCTATTGAACAGACATGAATCGATAAAATCCTGTAATCGATTAGTCGACGTTTATGGAAGCGCTAGACTTCGCTCCATCGCGCTGCTCAATCTTGGCAGCGGCAGAAGACGGTGGCAGGCAGCAGACAGCGCCGTTTGTCCTTCACTGCTTCAATATCACATATCTGATGCTGCTGGTGCCAGTATGTAGACAAAACTGTGCTGAAATATCGCACTTGGCGCCGGTCCCTGGAGAGCCTGTGCTGTTGGACTGATTAGTAAAGCATGTAGCCGGCCTGTAGCTTGTTGAGCCAGACAGACAGGGAACATATGTATGTGTGCTGGGCCTTGTAATCAGCACATGGCCTGCGCGGCTGATGCTACTGCCAGGGACGGAGGGCAATTCTGTTTGGTGTTGGTTTCTGGGAAAACAGGGTAGGGTAAACAACAACACAAGTACGCGCAAATTACACATGCACAGATATAAAAGCACACAATCAGTATAAAAGGAGTTAATGGCTTCATCTGGGCTGAGAGAGATCAACCGAATGAGGTTTATGTGAACAGAGGGGATTGTCCATTTGGTGTTGTACAGGCGCACACACACACACACACACACACAAAAACCAAATCCAAACACAGTTGTCATTTGAAAACCATTGACCTAAACCACATTATGAAGCCAACAGAGGCTAATTAATTTCACCAGCAGCTCCATTCCCTCTCTCTCTCTCTCTCCCTCTATCTCTCTATTAGGCCTCCAGTGTAAGATGTGATCAGTATTCGTCTCTGGTCGTCCAGTAAACTGAGGGAGTGGTGTGACAGTAACCCTCTGGGTCCCCAGACCCCACTGCCTCCACACTCTGCCTCCCCAGTCACTAACAGGGCCAAAGGCTGCCTGTAATTAAGAGCCACACACTGTTGTTAGAGTATGTGTGTGTGTGTGTGTGTGTGTCCATCAATGGAGCAATAGTATGTGTGAGTATTACCCTTGGAGGTCTCTCTTGCAGCTCAAGTACAGCTGGAGGCGGAGACAGGTTAACCCCGGGGAGAAGAGGCCTTGAGGGCTGTTGAGAAATGCTGTTAAGAGAAGAAAGCTTTGAGTTCTGTCATCTGTTCATATGTATCAATTCAATAGATGATAGGCCTCCTTGTTTCAACTAGGCTGAGACGGATACGCGTTTTTGAAAGCAGATACCAATATTATTTGGATAGAATCTGTCAATAGCTGAAATTTTAAACTGCTATTCCATATGTTTAAATTTGACCATGTTCTTACCAAAATATATTTTTAAAAGTCTAATTCAGTGTTTCCCCCAGAACTGTATTCTTGTCAGGGTGGTAAAGCCTCAGAAACAGCATTTAGACCATTGGACAATAAAACTCTCCACTGAAAATAATGATAATAGCAATAAAGACATATCAATGCATGTTTGTGTGGAATCCCATCAAAATGTGGCATTAGAATCAATTCAGGTTAAGGCTCGCTCTATATAGACAATCAGTGTAATCAAACAAACTGCATCATATCCATCATATCAGAGGTGAACAAACCAATACACAGGTCTACCCCTTGTTTCAACACTCCTAACCTCATCCTGTATATCATCTGCAGAGAAGTGAATGTAAGGACTCTTGAACCGCCATCCAAGAGAGTTATATCATGTAACAGCCGAGCCTGGCTTACTCCCAAGCCTCCTGCTCAGCTGTAATGCATGATGCCAGCTGTAAGACACTCTCAAACTCAACAACTACCCTTGAGTAAGGCAGTTAACCTGCAACTGCCCCAGTGTAGCTGCTCAGTGGAGAACAGTAGCTGGCTGTGGCAGAAAAAAGCATGCATGTTCAGCATAAACTAACCAAAATCAAATAAATGCCTGTCAGAGGTGAGCTAAGAGCAAAGTTGATGAAAGACTTGTCTCATCCCGCCATCTTCTATCCGCCTTTTCCGTCTCTGTGCCCCGACTCTTCTTCCCCCCTGTGGAAGCCAGGTGAGGTAAGGGAGGAAGATGACGGGCAACACTCATCAGTGCGGCGCATTGATCACATTAGCATCTCCTGCTCACCGATCAATGCCTCTCCCCGCCATCCCAAGCCATGCTTAACGTGCAGGATTTCATCTCACATCATTACATCAACACATCTCTCTCTTCCCATCTCTCTCGTCGCAGTTTTCTCTCTGTCGTGTTCGACTGTTTTCTTGACAGTGAAGGATTTGTGACTGTTTCTGACAGTGCGATCAGTAATGCATGTGTTTGTGCAAAAAGACAACAAAAGTGATTGTTTTGGTGATAAAGATATAGATGCAAATATTGAGAACATTCAGGTCCAGTCATTTTGTGACAAGCACAGTCTTATTTACTTGTGTTTTTGGCTTGTACTCTCTTTCATGCAGCCTTTGAAATATCTTTATTATCAAGTGAAAAAAGATCAGGAATTGCTGCAATCATTTTCCCGGCGAAATGAAAGATTATTTCTCTGCCTCTCTCTCTCGGTCTCTGTGACAGGGACCCAGGTGTTAGATGAAATAGAGAAGATGAGCTCAGTGGAAAGACCCATTAGAAGCCAGCAGCGGGAGCTCAATTGAACAAATAGAATCACTGTTGTCTTCTCAGTTGCCCATGGTCAACTGAATGTAATCTTATCAAAGGACGAACAGGAATCTTGGCACATCAGCGCAATTACAGGAACCACAGAATCAAGACAGTCATACATTCCCATGCAAAACATTCATAGGATGTGACAATTGAATTTCTTTTCACACGACACACAATATGTGATGGAATTTCCTCATGTTACTTGAAAACACATATTAGAAAATTTTCCACCATAAGAGAGGCTTAGCCATATTTTCCTTGTTAACCATCAGTTACCTTCAATTTCATTGTTTCACCTGTAAAATCACGGGCCAAAACATTCCCCATATGCAGCTTATTGTAAATCATTTTCATCCTGACCTCCGTTTGCTCTGTATCTCCAACACGACAGTTACCGGACCGACCCCCCCACCCCCCCTCTTCCTCCTCCTCTTCCTTCATCTGTCAGCTTACTGTCACCGTCCCGCTCACCTTCTGGCACTGGCATGTGTGCTGAAATCCTCAGAGCAACGCCCCCCTCCCGCCCTCCCCACTGCAAATTTATTAATATGATTTACATAAAGTTAAAGTTCTCTCGGCAGCCAAGGAGGCCGCTCTAAAATAAGCTGTGGTGGTGACAGAACCAATGTGTTATGTGTGTCACCGGCCCGGGGGGCTCCGGGGGGCTGCTGGGGAGGGAGGGTGGAGGCTCCCCGGGGGCCTGCTGGCCTGGAAATGACACGGAGTGAGGGAAGAGCCCCCATACCGCAGAATCAGTCATCTCATCTGCAGGGGGAGAGGCGGAAGGACAAAGACGCATCGCCACACCGCCGGGCATGCACACACACACACACACACACACACACACACACACACAGGGAAAAGCACACATGCACACATATATACACAATGCACATGCTCACACACACACTCATACACACATATACTGGAGAATTTAATATTTCAAGTGTGATTTTTAAGTATGGCTTTAGAGAGGGATTATGCTGGGGAATGATAGAGGCTGGTTGTGGTTTCAGGACACTGCGGGCACTTGATCTCCTCGGAGGAGCCCAACACAAGGGTGTATTTTTTCATACGGCACACGTTTTTGCCAAAAAAAGATATACATTTTCAACCTTTCAGTAGGTAAACTCAGGCTGCTGTGCATCTGAATTAAAGGGGTCACAACCATGATGTAACACAGTAATACAGAATTCAGTTACCCCCGCTGCCCTCTGACACAGGATCGTAACAAATCAATTGCCGGCACGGCCAGATAATCACCACATCTGCCGATGATGGGGCTGAAAATAGTATGGTGTAGCTTACCTCACCGCAAGGTCAATATCTGCCCCCACCCCATGACAGCTGACTGATCTCAAACTACACTGACACCTTTTTGATGGGATGATTTTTGAGAAACCACCATCAAAGCCCTGGAGGCTCGGGCCGATAGAACGCGGTGGGAAATACAATCCAGTGTCAAATGGGACGGAGGAGGTAAAAAAAAATCCCCCCTGAGTGGAACACGGTGCTCCAAGCACTGTTTGTAACCCCGACCATGGGCAGGAGGTCTTTCTTCAAGAAGGAACAAGTATCAAGGCTATAAATAACTAGCCATGGCCTCTGCTACTCTGCCATTACCCACCACAGCTGTGAAATTACCCCAATGTGTTTCCTCCTGACTGCGTGACGGCGAAAAAGGCAAAATGTCAACACCTAGTTTTCCCTGTAAATCTTTAAGAAAACTGTGACTAAGGGAGAAAGCCTCCGAGAGAGAAAGAAACACAGAGAGGGAATTAGCTGAAACATTCATGCAACGCTTTCCCCGACGCTTCGTCTTAATTACCGCCGTGCAAGCCATGCAAATCCGATTGGCCGTTTATGCCAGGAAATTCATAACCACAGTGCGATATTAATTACTCCGGTAGGATTCGTGCTATATTTGATATGCACGACGCATCGCGGCCATTACCAGCCTTGTGTTTCAGCCTCGGCCCTGCGTGTCAGCGGTAATCAAATATAAACGTTGACAACAACACATTCGCCAATCAATATAGGATAGGAGGGATCCTTTGATGGTGGAATTTTAATCTCTTTTCTCTCATGTGTGTCTCTTAATTTGTGTCAAAATCCTGTTAGCATCTCACACACACACACACACACACACACACACACACACACACACAACTTTATTAATTTCTTTCCAACATGCTCATTGGATTTTCTCATTTAAAACATGTCTTCTATGTTCCATTGTTTGTAAAGCCATTAGATTAAGTAGAGTCAAATGCAATTACAGCACATGCTTGTTCAGTAATAACAAGTATCTGCTGTAATTGGAGGGGCGAGATAAGAAAATTAAAGCTATGCAGTGATTACCACATAATTAAATGCTGCCAGAACTCACATAGTACACCTAAAGCATGATATATTTTTTAATAGAAACTCTCACCTAATCCTCACAGTTGGTCATACAAGCAATGAGTGATGCCTATGAGTTGACAGAGAGATTAAGAGAATGAACGACAGAGACAGGGAGAATGAAGGAGGGATGGGCAGAGAGACACAGAGAGGGAGAGAGAGAGAGAGAGAGAGAGAGAGAGAGAGAGAGAGACAGACAGAGAGAGAACCAGCCCTTTTCTTCATCAATGGAGCAAGACTGACCTCTGGTGGTGGAGAACAACCCTTCTTCTTCCCAGCATGTTACTTCTGCTTTAACGCCTCGCTCCACTCCCAGCCACTGGCTTCAAATTGCTTTCTTAAATCATCGGCCATGTGAGTGAGAGGGGACATAGATCAAGCAAGCTGAGGAATAGAAATAATAATAAAAAAAAAAAAAAACACAAAGCACGGTGCCAATTACTGGCTGGGGTTCTACATTGCACTTATAAAAATGTAATCAATCATCCGCTCCAATGTGGGCCACCCACAATGTAGTCCACAGTTTAACACCCCACTGCCACAGCCACAGGAAGAGGTCACCAGGGGAGAGGAAACAGTGCACTCCGCTAATAACTTACCCACAATGCGCACAATTTACTGACCTTGGAAACGAGAGACACCAAGATAGAGGGAGATAGAGAGACACAGACAGAGAGAGAGAGAGACAGAGAGGCAAAGACGGACAAACGACAGACAAGATGACAGGCAGAATTCCGCTCTCATCCATATCCATACAGCCATTCATCTCTCCCTCCAGGACCCCTGGCAAGACTCCATTCTCCTTTAAATGCCTCAGTTGATTTTCAGACGGGCATCGAGGATGCCACCTCCAGCTGACAGCACTCGCAGCACGTCGGGAGGGTGGTGGTGGGGGAGGACCCCGGGGGTTCTCGCAGGCCCAGACGCGCTCATTAATATCTCCAGCTATGTGGGGTGCCACCGGCAACAAACAGCCAGTGCAAGAGGCGCCGAAAAATGCCATTCAGACATCGATGTAAAGCTAATATGAACACCCAGGCCATGATATACTGACTAATGTACTCATACTGATCGGCTCACGCAATCCTGTGGTCATTATGTAATCTTGCTTACTTGCGTGAACACATTCCCAAACCCATAAGTGCATGCAAGCACAATATACTCACAAACATCCATGCACACACACTGTCTCACTGCCTCTCACGCTCTCTCAATAAAGTCAGGGGTTGAATAATTTGACTGTGCATACTGTATGTTTGTTCAAATAGTAGTACAAGCAAACACAATATACAATTATCTATGCTAAATGCAGCTTGTGTGCAAACAGCTATCAGAGACAATTTCCAAAACATACAGGCTCTCTGTGTCTCTGTGTGTGTCTCTCTCCTAGTCATCCTCTGCCTCAGCTAATGATGTGCTGGCACACATGATGTATCTGCGTAGCCATTCACAGGGCTGGCATGTGTTAATGGCCCTGGCACCCCATGCCCACGGTAAAGTGATACATCCAACTGGCTTAGCGGCGCTCACAGTCAGGACTGAACAGATGCCACTCATTTCGTCTGGCCAAAGTGACCCAACGATCAGCTGGCTAAGCACCTAAAAATCTCAGCAAGCTAGTAATGAGCAAAATGAATGCTCTACTGGGTGACAACACAGCAAGGAGCCTCGCCACAGTAAACGCATTTCTCACTCCCTCTTTCTATTTGTCCTTTCCTGCTCTTGCCAGTTTCTCTCGCTGATCCTTACTTAGCTGATATTTTGCTGACCCTCGGTCCTTCTCTCCCGCTCTTTCTCTCTGTGTTTCTCTCCATCTCTGACCTCCCCCTCTTCCTCTTTTCTCATTTTCTTTCTTGCTTCCTATCATTCCACTAGTCTCTCTATCTCTTACTCCCTCTCCATCACACAAAACACTCATTCAGTATCTTTTCTGCCATACCACTCCCTCGCTGGGCAGCACCGGCGTGTGTGTGTGTGTGTTTGTGTGGGTACATGCCTGCCTGTGTGCATGTGCGTTTTCTGGGTATGTGTTTGTGTGTGTGTGTGTCTGAGTGCATGTGGCTGCTAGCTGATGCGCTCTATGACATATTGAGGTAATAAAAAGCTCCTCCTCAGGGACGGCAGTGGCCCACTAATTAAACACCTCCTATGCGACCTTATTGCAGGCGCCAGTTGCCATAGAATCCAACTACATCTTCTGGGCCCTGCGTCAAACCGCATCTCTCCTCTCTGATTCATAGGAAAGGGGAAAAAGGGAGAGGAGGGGGAGGCAGAGAAGTTGCAAGGTCATTACCTCAGAAAGCCCAATTATACACAAAATAATCTCCTCTCACGAAATAGGAGGTATTGATTCCCAAGACAGAGACTTTAGAATTGTTTTCACTGTGCTGTAAAAAAAACTAAACAATTTTACTCTAACAGTTATGGAACAATTTGCTTAGAACCGGTTTTGGCTCCAGTTCTCAATACAACATTTGAACGGGATGTTTCAGTTCTTTTCTCAATCTGAAAAGTGGAAACAGAAAAAAGGACATTTCTCGCATAATTCATTATTGCATTTGACTTGATAATAAAGCAGATTATTCAGATTATTTTTTGGGCATTTTTGCCTTTATTTGACGCTAGACAGAGACCAGAATGAGTGGGAGGGATGATGTGATAAGGGTCCTCGTCCAGATTTGAACCCAGGTGGTCAACTGAGCCAGCAGAACGGCCTTAAAGCTATAGGTACATGGAGTTTTACAAATGCTAAAATCAGTTTCATAAGCCTAAAATCAGCCCTACAATAGCTGTGATGAGGCAGGGAAAACAGCAGTTTAGTGTGGAAGCTCTTCTGAATTGCTATGTGCTTGTTTGAGACACTCAGACTATTATATGACAAAAGCAAAAAAAAAAAAAAAAAAGAGAGAAGAGAGAGAAAAAGAGAGACAAGGGATGCTGCTTTACCTGCCAAGATCAAGACTAATGTGCTGACTACACCTAGTAATAAACAATCCGACAAAGCCTTACCAAAGAACGTAATTTTCCCTTGTAGGAGCCTTTTCCCCAAGCGCAAATGGAATCAAAGAAATCAGAGCCCTGGGCGACGGAAATGTTACTACAACCTCCTTCCTGAATAAGTTAACTGAGGAATGATCTGTAGTGTCTCATTTTCCCTGCTTGTGTTTACTAGTGATGAGATACAGACTGTGTTACCACTGCAACTTAAATCATTAATTTTACTGCAGCAATACATTAGCAGAAGCAGCATAAATACACTGCCCGACTACTCAACATAGTCACAGCGATCTGAAAGTGCTGGGCGGAATTACGATATATGTTTAAAATGTGAAATGTGAAACACTGAGTAATGAATTTCAGAATTTGAAGTTTTTTATTGGGCTCAACCTTAAAATTACTTAAAATAGTGGCAAAGTGCAAGTGAAAAGGCAACCACAGAGAGTCATAAATACCTCTAGCCATACAGTAACCCAATAAAAAAAAGAATTACAGTATAAGCATGGTAAGGATTGGCCGTGTTTCAATTGCATGTGTGGGAGTGAGCGAGCTTTATATCAACTTCGAACTGAACTGATAAACGTGAAGCCAGACAGAGACAGAGGGATGTAGTTGTTAAATGTGATTAAAGAGTGTGTGTGTGTGTATGTGTGTGTGTGTGTGTGTGTGTGTGTGTGTGTGTGTGTGTGTGTGTGTGTGTCGGTGCAGGGGGGTCAAGGCTGCTGAATGAAGGTGTCCTCTGTTTTCGGTCCGTTGTGAGGTGGGGGTCAGCGCGACAGACGACTCAGCACCTGTCACCAGCCGAGTCCCACTCATCAGTCAACACCTCCATATGCTGCCCATTAAAATCAGACATGTGGGCACCTGGCTGGCAAAGTCCAAACACCTAGTGACCCACTCCAAATCTGTTGACAAAGCCTTAAACGCATGTGGTGCTTAGAAGGGGAGAAGGACAGTCGGTGAGGGAAAGCGAGCAAGGAGAGACAGCGGCTACATTTACATGCACTTAGCGTTCACTTCTTAACCTGGTGACTCAAGTAAATGGCATAACTCGGGTAGAATAACCTGCTTAAGCTTATACTAAACATGAGAAACCCGGGATGCCAGATATTACTGTAAACAGGTTACTGTTGCATGGAAACATCTTACTCCTTTCACATTTGGTTTTCATCATCTGCAGAAACTCTCACAGCGTTATGGGTACATTTTGACGTCAAAATAGAAAAATATAATTGCCTGTAACGTTAGGTTATTTGTCAGGAGCAACAAGAAGTTGGCACAGATTGCTATTGGGATTGTCATTTTGTTCCCCTGTATTAGAAGTAACCTGCTATTGCTCAGTCAAAGAGGGAGGGGGAATATTCTGTTAACTGGTTTATTCATGGAAACAGGGAGACTCAATCACAGTGGATCAAAGCTGCATGTAAACAGCTTAATCTGAATGAAACCTTAACCGGAGTGTGGCCAATAGCTGGGTTAGGCCATGCATGTAAACGTGGGTGAGAGAGGGAGAGAGAGGGAGAGAGAGAGAGTGAGAGAGAGAGAGAGAAAGAGAGAGAGAGAGAGAGAGAGAGGTGGAGAGAAATAAAGCAAGGGTGAGAGAGAGAGAGCAAGATGAGGTGTGGGTTGGAGTTGAAAGTAAAGGAAAATTCTCACTATACTAATGACACTGCTTGAATTTGATGTAGGTGTGTGTGTGTCTGCATGTGTTGCCGCATGTGAGCGTGTGAATGTTGGTACGCATGCTTGTGTGCGCGCATGCGTGTGATTGCACGCATGTATATGCATAAGCATGCAAGTTTGTGTGTGTGTGTGTGTGTGTGTAAATGCAAGTGTGTGAGTCACTGTGCAAAAGAGATGCAGAGGGCATTTTCTTCAAACGGACGGGATTCAAAGAGCAGGGAGTTTCAAAAGGAGACGGCACTGAGGGCAGTCGGGTTTGAACTGTGTTTGTGCAAAGCAGTCCGGCTGAAAAAAAAAAAAAAAGGAATTCCTGAAGTGCATTCAGTGAGTTTTCTTGGAGAGGGAGAGAGAGAATATTAGGAGAAATAAAGAGAAAACGATAGAGCCAGACAGACCAGGCAGAGAGGGAGCTCACCGACATACACAAGTAGAGAGAGGGGAGAATAGTGGACTGGAAAGGAAGAGAAAGAGAGAGGGAGAGAGAGCAGGACACATAGAGGGAGAACATTGGCCTGGGGCGCTGCTACGTGCTGCGCCTCCTTTCTCCCCTTCCTCCAGGAGACTCAGAGAGGAGGAAAGAAAGAGAGAGAGAGAGAGAGAGAACAGAAACTCACTTTCCACCCGTACCTATGGGACCGTCGAAGCAGGCGGTGGCCCATATACCCGTACCAATCTGACCTCGCTGCTGCTGGAGTGATGGCTAGCGAATTACTGTGTCAGTGGCCCCGGTGCCCCGTCATGCCAGCTCCCTCACACACACATAATAAACACACTCCATCACCCGCTTCAGCACGGCCACACCGCCCAAAGAGAGCATATTAATTATAGATGTACGTTAAATTACTTTCATTACCTCCCCTGCTCAGCGGACGGGACAGAGACAGGGATGATGGATGGAAAGGGGTTCACTATGCCTCCCCCAAGTAGTAAACCCCCCCCTCCTTACTTTTCCTAACCCCTTTTCCCGCCCTTTAGTTCTGCTTCTTTATTTTGCGAACTCCTCCTTCTCATTTTGTGGTTCTCCTTCTCCCCTCCTCTATCTCTCTCTCCCTCCCTCCCCCTCTCGCTCGCTCGATCTCAACTTGAACGCTGTGAAACGGGTTGCCTCTTTTTCTTATTCTGCCAAGGACTAGGGCAGGAACGGCAATGTCATATGTTGGTGTGAATAGATAATGCATTAGCAGTGGTCTGTGGGGGGGGAGATGGATGGTGGGTGGGGTTGTGGGGGTGAAAAAAAAAAAAGAAAAAAGCAAAGTGACCTGGGGGGGGGGGGGGGGGGGTTAACGGGCCCTAGCTGTGGGGGGCAAGAGTCAACCTCACATCTCTGTAGCTTTTCTTAAGCATTACAAATTCATATTAACCTGTTAATATATATTAATATTACGTTATTACGTTGTGCCACTCGAGTCAGATAAAACGGGGTACATTAATGTGAACATGCTAATGTGATTTCAAGTGGAGATCAGTGGTGTGTTGTATGGCTACAGAATATAGTGCAACTCTCATCCACATCACACACCCAGTAACCACTGCCTGATTGTTTTTACTAACTACTTTTCAAATCAAGCTTATATTTTCACATCCTCAAACAAAATGCAGCCTTGTTGGCATCCATATTCATATGTGCTTTTCATCCAATAAGGAAATTACAGTGAAAAACATTTCACAATGGCACGGGGAATGAGCCGGAGGCCATTAGCATTGTAAATGCTACCAGGGTAATCTGAATATAGTAGCTATCATCCTGTTTCTGACCTTTGCGATGTCAATAACAAACACTACTAACAAGATCAATACTTAAATAACACATGTGAAGACAGAGATATGTTCACCTGCAAAGACAACCTTTCAAAAGATTTAATTAATGGGAGGGTCGGGCAAATTATGCAAAGAATATGCCATCTGTGCTCATCTTGGGTGATTTACCTGCAAAAAATTTTTTTTTTTTTCTCTGTCATTTAAGGCAGGTTGCAATATATCCTTCTTCAAACTACTCTCCTATATACAGCCAATGTTTGTAGAGTTCTGCCCTGTAAATTAAATTCAGCTGGCATTCTTTGTGGGATAAAAATATCATCACATTGCACATGGGAACATATTGTGACATTTAGGATGGTGGTTTATCAAACCTTTGTAAGCCCATTTTGATGACTTTTGCATGCATGTTAATACTAACACTCCAATGGGAATGACATACCTGACATCTTCAAGTTATAATGAAGATTCCCTTCAGGCTAATGTGGAAATGGCACAACTCTAGTATTATCTAGCATTATCCCTTAGTGAACTCCCTTAACAAATAACAAAAACACCTTATCTCTACTTCAAACCTAAAGGCCATTGTAGAATGCTGTGTGTGTGTGTGTGTGTGTGTGTGTGTGTGTGTTTGTGTGTGTGTGTGTGCATGTGTGTGCGTGCACATACTTGTCCTTGTTCCTCTGTGTTCTGTAAGTTTGATCTCACTCTGGCGAGGGGAGCATTACATTGGTAGCCTCTGCTTGCTCAACACCCGGGGCCTATCTAATCTCTGTTGCTCCGAAACATCCCATTCAATTTCTGCCGCTGATAGATGCCAGTGCTCTTTGAGCCCTCCGGGACCACATTCTTCCCTTCCCGTGTGTCCCTGACTCTTCTCTTGTGTGAGACCGCTCCAGATTCATCAGATCAACCTCCCTATTGTAAACAACAGAGATCCAATTCGCACCAATCCAAAGGTCAGGAGAAGGGCTGATAATCATCCGGCCAGCAGTCTCTCCTCACCACTCGCTTCGTGTATGTAGGCAGATGTTGATGAACACAAAATAGCACTTTGTTTGGTGGCAAGAGGCTGGCAAGATGCTTTGATGAAGATTGATACCCAGTTACAATCATACACTCCAAAGTTGGCTGGTCTTAACAGGAACTGACAGTTAACTGAGAACTGTCAATTAGCATTACTAAATGGTGATATATTCTAACTGAAGTCCTCCTCATTAAGAAACGAGGGAGAAAGAATATGCACCGTATCACAGCATCTCCTGTTGTCTTTCAACTCACTTTTTTCACTAGTACTGATGTCGATGTGTGTTTCATGCTATATTGCAATTAAATTAAAATTTCAGAGCACGGTGGCATAGTGAGTCCTCAAACCAGATGATTCAGGTTGAAGCCCCCAGGTCCGCAAGCATCTATCCTGCTGAAGTGTCCATGAGCAAAACACAGAATGCTCTGGAGATGATCCTGTGAAAAGAAAGCAGTGTTTCCCTACTGGAAAGCCTCACATTAACCTCAGAGATAAAAGGTTTACACGTCTTGTGTTCCCCAACTGCATGAATGCTCTCCTAACCATTGCAGCACTGCAGTAACAATAAAAAATATCACACGAGAGAATTAAGTAGTAAACTTACCAAAGGCATGGTATTGGTAATTCACATTTTTCTTGTGCCGCTGTACCTCCCAACTAGTCTTGTCACCCAACCACCTCCAAGACCCTCTAGAGACCTAGAAGTCTCTCTACCATGGAGCGTGGAGGACAACAGTCATGAGGCTCAGCAAGAACACATGGGGCAGGGTGGGGTGGGGGGCGGAGGGTGGGGGATCGGGACGGAGGATGGGCAGGCGAGGAGGGTCAGCGGGCCGAAGGGGGAACAGGAGGTGAGAGGAAATATAATAATGATAAACAGATTCCTGGCCACAGCAGCCATCGCTTCGTCTCTGGGGTATCTCTCCACCTTGTCATGTCCGGAGACCTTGTGTAGCACTCGGCGAAGGGACGACAGGGAGCGTGGATGTGTGTGTGTGTGTGTGTATGCGTGTGCATTTCTAATTTATTGGCCCACTGATTTGCTGAGTGTGTGTGAGGCTGCATGCAGCTCAGAGCACTAGCCTGGAACATCCGGGCCTTGCTTCATTAGGTACTCACGCCCTTAAGCTGCTGACATTTCCAAACTTGTTCCCCAGTCTTCTAATTGGCGTGAAAAATTGGACACAGCCACCAACACTGAAAGGCTGCATGGTAAGTCTTGATTTGACACCATTTCTCTTGTCTCCGAGTGTCATTTACCTCGCTCCTCGAATGTGGAATACGAAGACATGCTTTCGTCTTGGCTGACTCTACAGTAAGCGAGCGAGGAGATGAAATCATACTGTGTTCATTCTCCTGATTTGACAAAATCATCACCCACAACATACAATTCCAAAGTACTGTCATGATATCCAATAAATCACAGATAAACACGTGAATTTTGTCAAGGTTTACAATTCAATGTCAATCAATAGTGCATGATATAGCCTACTCTTTTTGAGCAATGTATTGAAGGACTTTAAAGGATGACATAGCTATCAAGCATTGCTTTTGTCATTTGGCCACGTCAGTAACAAAGAATAACAAGATAAATTTTAAAGAACGGTTCTTTTTTATTGTTGATTTTTTTTTTTGCTTTTTTTTTTGTCAGCATGCAGGTCTTCTGATCCTTTGGAATACAGTATAAAAAAAACTGCTTCATTCTGTGACTCTGTCTCTCTCTCACACACACAAACACAAACACACACACACACAAAACGCTAATCAAATCGATCAACAGTGCATGCAAATATATTCTCCCCCAAACAGTAACCGTCACTGCTACATGTCAAAATAAAATGATTGTTATATTACAGTAGAATAAATATCACAATTTTGTGTTTCTGCATGAAAGTTAAAATCCAATAAATACTGGAAAGTAATTACAAAATGGCAGTAACAGTATTTGCTGAGGACTATAGAACACTCAGTAGTCAGTGTGTTCATTAGACTTCAGTTCTCAGTAACTTCATTACAGAGTTCAGTTCTCTGCATATTCATTAGAGACTAGAATAATCAAAATTATAGAGAAGAAACAGTAATTAAAGAGTGGATAAAGGTTCTGTTTATGTCTGTAATACTTTCTTTGAATTGGTAAATATTTTGATGTGTGAAACTCATTGTCGATAATCGGAGTGTAAACACTGATGAGTACAAAATGTCTCATAGTTGTCCCCTGAGGTTATAGACATCATCACAAGACTTTTTGACATTTGAATAGCAAATTATATTGCCATAGTATAATGTGTGTATTAAGGATCATGTGAGAGGTAGAATAAGATAAACTGCAAACATTCACTCTCAAATGTTTTGCAGCGTTGTCTGTGGATGGCTGCACTGGGTTAATACAGCAAACAGTTAACGCAGCAATAACAAAACAGCCAAGATCATTCAAGGTAGAACAGTGCAGGCAAAAAACCCACACAACTTGCTAAACAGAAAAATCAGGATTTGCTTGCTGTTACTGCGTTCTCTGGCCTTGGGTCATCCTTGCTTGTTTTCGTTTGCTCTCCCTGGGCTGTAGTCCCATCTCCGGCCTCAGGCTCAGTCTGTTCCACTGCAGCCTCAGGGGGCTGCTGCCTCGCCTCCAGCTGCACCTCTACGGCCTTCTCCGGGTCCTGGTTGTCTTTGGTTTTGCAGTTCTGGTCTGTGTCCTTTGCAGCCCTCTCCTTCTCCAGCATGTGGTTGTTGTAGATGTTCATGACAAAGAGAAAGAGGCCGCCGGCCACAATCACTGTGCCACACATGATGAAAAGGTATCTGTAGTGGCCAAAAACGTCCACCAAAGCCCCTGTGTGGAGACGGGAGGGGGGATGGTTAGGAGATACAACACCGGTGAATAAAGGTATCTACTCTCTATACCAATAAATTAAGATATTAAATGACGTTTCCAAACTAGATAGGGTCAATTTTACACCTCAATTCTGCCTGTGTAGACAAAACACACTTGGAATGCTTGCATATGAAGACAGGCTAACTGTAATATGCTACACTGCATAATATCTTCATCCAAACAGTATACAAGTTTCAAGGTGAAGAGCAGGACACACAGGACACAGCTACATATTTTGTGTCTACACTCAAGGTAAGGTGAGATGTGTTAGGAAATGGGCAAAGGTTACGACACACCTTTCAAACTCCGATTTGGTTTGTGGGTATGAGAGAGAGAGTATGGGCCAATTCAAGAAGAGCCATGTAGGAAATGACAGAGAGCCATTACACCCTGCCTGGCTCTCCCTGCATCTCTGGGAAGGCAATTTGGACGGCTGCTACCAGAACGAATCAGGAGAGAGGCCCATTCTCAGAGCCATAAATATCTAGCCCAAGTCTGCAGAAAAGTGACAAATGTGGTTTAGATCAGATTTAAGCCTCTAGCTTTTCTGAGTCTTAACCCCACCCCACCCCAACCCCTTGCTTCCAGACATGGATCGATTGGCAAGTCTCGCTATCTTTCTCAGCACAGTCTCACACAGCATGTATGAAGGTCTGTCCGTCTGTCTATTTTGCTGTATTACAATCTCTCCTCATATACCCTTTTAGTTCTTATTGATTCATGTGAATCGTGTACTAATATCTGAATCATTATGAGCAACAATATGTGCCCTTTATAATAATAATAATAATAATAATAATAAACTTTATTTATGTAGCACCTTTCAAAACAATTGTTACAAAGTGTTTTACAATAAATAAAAGCATGGAATAAAAACACTAGAAAAAAAAACAAAAACAAAGAATAAAAAGTAAGCACAAATAAAGAAAATGAAATGAAAATCATTATAAAAAATGGCTACAGCAACAAGATCAATGGAGTAAAAATAGAGCTAAGAAACAAGGAATAAAAGTAAAACACAACTAAGAAATAAAAATCATAGTAAAAAAGCCTTTACATAAAAATGTGTTTTGAGGAGAGACTTAAAAGAAAACACAGAGTTTGCTAGCCTGAGATTCTCAGGCAGGGCATTCCAAAGTTTAGGAGCCCTGACGGCAAATGCCTGGTCACCTTTAGATGCAAGCCGAGAAGTGGGAACGGTCAGAAGGGCCCGGCCTGAGGATCTCAGGCTGCGCTTCGGCTCATAGGGGATTAAAAGGTCAGAGATATAAGTAGGAGCCTGAAACATGTAGCGCCTTGAAAGTTAAAAGCAAAATCTTAAAATCAATTCTAAAACTAATAGGAAGCCAGTGAAGAGAAGCTAAAATGGGGGTTACATGGTCCCGCCTTTTACTCTTAGTTATAAGCCTTGCAGCTGCATTTTGCACTAATTGCAGACGAGAGAGGGACTTTTGGATTAGACAGGAATAGAGAGAGGTACAGGAGTCTAAGCGAGATGTAATGAAGACATGGATAACTTCTCAAGGTCGGCAAAGGACAAAAATGACCTTATCTTTGATATGTTATATTTCCTCAACTGAAGGAAACAGGACCGTACCACACTTTTGACTTGTTCCTCGAAACAGAGGTCAGAACCAAAAATTACACCCAGGTTCCTAGCGAAAGGTTTAATATTAGCTGACCAGCTACTAAGTTTACATTGAGTTTTGAGGTCCACATACCACGATTTCTGATTTGCTATCATTGAGTTGGAGGAAATTTTGAGACATCCAGCACTTAATATCGGAAAGGCAATTATTAAGGATATTGATGCTGGTCGAGTCACTAGGATTTAGGGGAATATATAACTGCGTATCATCTGCATAACAGTGAAAATGTATATTATATTTGCGGATGATATCGCCAAGAGGAAGCATATAGATGGAGAAAAATAATGGGCCCAGGATTGATCCTTGAGGGACACCATACTTAAGTGGAACAGAAGAAGAAACGCTATTTCCTATCTCAACAGAGAAAGTTCTATCAGCAAAATAAGAAATGAAAAAACTGAGGGCTGAGTCAGTAAGCCCCACCCAGTTTTCCAGACGATCAAGTAGTATTGCATGATCAACCGTATCAAAAGCTGCGCTACGATCAAGGAGTATTAGGATCGAGCAGAGACCTTTATCTGCAGCAAGCAAAATATCATTAGTCACCCTTAGGAGGGCTGTCTCTGTGCTGTGCTGGGTTCTAAAGCCCGACTGAAATTTCTCAAAAATGTTGTTGCTATTCATGAAAGAAATCATCTGCACAGATACAACTTTCTCAAGGACTTTGGCTAAAAACGGTAATTTAGAAATAGGCCTATAATTGCAGAGGGCATGAGGATCCAGGTTAGGTTTTTTCAAGAGAGGTTGAACGATGGCATGTTTAAAGTAAGAGGGGACCAGACCAGTAGACAGTGAGATGTTTATGATTGAAAGGATGTATGGGGCAACAGTACCAAGAACGTCTTTCAGCAGATTTGTTGGGATTATA
This sequence comes from Centroberyx affinis, assembly GCF_046629955.1. Lineage (NCBI taxonomy): Eukaryota > Metazoa > Chordata > Actinopteri > Beryciformes > Berycidae > Centroberyx > Centroberyx affinis. Next base: position 313,945 of record NW_027278964.1, on the reverse strand, counting down.
TCTAAGGTGCAGGATGAGGATTTCATGTGGGAAATAGTGACAACTAGGGTCTCAAGGGAAATGGACTCAAAACAGCTAAAAAAGGTATGACAACTAGGTGGGGTGGACAGATCTTGCCCCGGGGGCAGGATCTGTCCACGAATAAGATCCAACTTCTCAGTAAAATATCTGAGAAAATCCTCACATCTTTCTGGGGAAGCCTCCATAGCAGTTTGACTTTTAGGTGGAGTCAGAACAGAGTCTAATACAGAAAAAAGGATTTTAGCATTGTGACGATTGTTGGATATCAACTCAGAGAAATATGCTGCCCTTGCATCCTTAACTGCTTTTTGATAGTTTGACATGAGATCTTTTAAAATGTCCAATTTAATTTGTATTTGTTCTTTTTTCCAAATGCGTTCAGCGTTTCTGCAGTCTCCTTTTAGAGACCGAGCATGCTCATTTAGCCAGGGCAGATCTTTGGGTTTACTGGTCTAGCTCTGAGGGGAGCTATAGCGTTTAAAATGGTGAGACAAGTATCATTAAAAACAACAACAAGTTCCTCAACGGAAGAGTAAGGAAGCTGGGGCAGGCTATTGTAAGTGGCAGTAGAGAAAGCCTCACAGAATTTGGAGACAGAGGAAGCACTGAGGACACGAGAGTGGACAGTTGTACATGGAGTAGAAATGGGGCACAGAATAAAACATTAAAAAGAATGCATTTTTGATCAGATACAGGGACATCATCAAGAACCAAATTATTTGGGGTAAGACCAGCAGACAGCACTAAATCAAGTGTATGGCCTTTGGAATGGGTAGCACCTGCAACTGACTGAGCAAGACTAAAAGACTCAGTAAGATTGACAAAATCATGAGAGAGAGTGAGGGTAGGACAGCACACATGGATATTAAAATCACCAAGAATGAGTACTCTGTCATAGACGGGCATAATAATGGAGAGGAGCTCAGAAAATTCTTCAATAAAAGTAATGTTAGGTTTAGGTGGTCTATACAGTAAAATACATAAAATAGACTGGGCTTTTCCGGCAACCAGGAAGCTGAGATGTCCGAAGGAGTTAAAATTACTAAAAGAAACTGGGGAACATTTAAAATTATTTTTATGAATGACCACTAAACCACCTAGGTTTAGGCAGATTAGAATAACCAGGGGGAGTGGCTTCAATCAATGGCACAGCATCACCCTGACTAAGCCAAGATTCTGTCAGCATAAAAAATTCTAGGTCATGTGACATTATAATATTCTGAAAGATAAAGGATTTGTTGGTTAAAGATCTGACATTCAGCAAACCAAACTTAGATGTGTCTACAGAGACAGTTTGTAAAGAGGTCAGAGGCTGGATATTGATCAGATTGTTGCGAAAGGCAGTGGAGAGAGGCACAGGTGGAATAAAAGGTCTAGCAGCAGGCTTGGAATTTCATCATTTTAGGGGCAAGGCCATTTGGCCTTCGGTGTCACAGATTTTTTTAGGGCACAAAGGCCACATACCAGGGCACAAAGGCCACTGAGTGAAATAAGAGGATTTGCAGCCTACAAATATTAATAGAAGATATGAATGTTATACTGTTTTGAAAACATGGGGTCTTCAGCTTTCAGAATCCGTAAACCAATTGTATGTTGTCCAAACTATGTCTTATTGCGAAGTATTTTAACAATAAAGTGATACAAATATAAACTTCGTAAATATAAGAGCAAGTTGTGATCAAAAGATCTGGGATAATTTCCTCGTCAGTCTACAATAACATGCTTGCTTGGTATCGCTGGAAACTAGAAATTCTGAGCTTTCCAATGACCCTAAACGCACCACGATTGGAATGATACAACGTCCGCCATTTCCAGGGTAACATAGCAGTCAAACTTCACATTTTACAGTCACACTGACAAAAATCTATGTTCTTGCCAAAATATTTCACCAAGGCTTATGTTATTTTCGCCAAAAACGGCAGATTTTAGTTACTCACATTTCTACCGTAAGTTTGAGACCTCGTAGCGATCTTCTGGGGATTTTCACCAGCCATTTCAGTCCAGACAGACTGGAGCTCTATGGTGGGAGCTATGGCTCTTCGTCGCCATCTGGTGGCTGTATCGAAGTAAGTTACTAACGTATTAAGTATTAACGTTAAGTGGTATTAAAACAGAGAGGTTTGATTCAGTTAAGCACTAAATAAGTCAGCTATTTATCTATCGATAACTAGCTAGCTTGCTTACCTGCATATAGTCCTTCTCAGTTGCGCTCCCTTGATATGCCGAATTGTGTATGTGTATGTAGCCTGCTAGTGGCTTTGATGCGATGTGACGCTGGTGCGTGCATGCGCGCAACCAATCCAAGCTACAAGGACTGCTGCTGATCTAAGAGACCACTGACGCTTTTAAAGCAACCTCGAGATTTTGACAGTAGCAGGGCATAAATGCCATGGTGGCCGTAGGGGCGTACTGGCATCACGGCCAGAGCAAGGGGCAACGACGGCCATGGCCATCGTGGCCGCCGTGAAATTCCTACCCTGTCTAGCAGTGATACGTACTGGGATATGGTAGGAAATGTAGTAGTCAGCAAGAAAATGGGGGGGCGGGGGAGGTAAACAATGGAAACCATTTCCTACCTTTCTAGGCTGTCATGCACCAAGGCAGTCACTGATGTTGTCAGACAGCATCCAAGCACCCGTTCTGTTGGGGTGGAGGCCATCTCATTTAAGTAGGGAAGGTCTCGCCCAGGTCAAAATTGTTCACATAATCTAAACCTGTGGCTGTGCAATAATTTTGGAGCCAGGAGTGGAGGGAGAATCTCTCCATGCCTCTCCGATGGGTGGGGAGGGGGCCAGAGACAATCATCCTGAGACCCGAGTCCAGAAGAAGGGAAATCAGATTAAGCAAGTCAGTTTTTCAAACCTCAGACTGATGATACCTGATGTCATTTGTGCCAATGTGGAAGATGATGGTGTGAAGGTTGGGGTGTTTTTCCAGGATGGTAGGGAGTCTCCGTTGTAGATCCGAGACCCGAGCACCCGGGAAACAGAGAGTTTTCGATGAACCAGCAGACCGGGGGAGGGAGACGTCCCTCACCATCAAGTTGCCAATGATCAGAGTAGAGGTAGTGGACTCTGTAGGCGGAGGGGTGATGAGGGTAATGAGGGGGGCAGGGGCAGCGGTGACAGCAGCAGGAGTGACAGGAACCGGCAAGGCTTGGAGAGGAGGGTCCCAGAGGGTCCGCTTCTCCGGAGGAGCTGTTTGAACCGGTGAGGCTCGGAGAGGAGGGTCCGGGATGGTACGTTTCTCTGGAGAGCTTGTTGGAGGCGGCGGCGCAAAGATGAGCTGGAGAGGTTCCCCCCGCGGCTAATCTGGCCCTTTTCCTCGGGTTGTGGCTGGGGTATGTGGGCAACCGACACTGTCAGGTCCCCGTCCTCGCAGTCGAGGGCCAGAAAGCGGTTGGTGGTGGCGAGCAGGGGGACCACGGGGACGGCAGGTTGGCGGCTAGCTCCCCTTGACTTGCCCCTGACCTCTACTTTGGCCCATGAGACGCATGGACGAGGGGTGGAACAGCTGGCAGGGGGAGCACCAGACTAAGGGATGGTAGTATTGGTTTCGTTCCCCATCCACTTATCCTCCTTGGCCATTTGCCTCTTCAGGGCAAGCAGCTCCAGGTGAAGTGCGGAGACCCTCCCGGCCAGGTATTTGCTCGGTATCCCGAGCAGCAAACTGACTCCGACTTGGTAAGCGGGGCGGTAGAGTTCATCTTTTAAAATCAAAATCGGCACGTATGGCAAACGGCAACAATGACAGGCTAGCAGCCCAAACTGGCCAACAGTGACTATCCGTGAATGTGTAAAATGTACAAGCTAGCAAGCAGGCTAGCCAACCATAGTAGAGTCTGAAGTAGGGGTCGAGATTAAAAGTCCTTTAAAACTCGCTACCGAGACTACTAAAACGATCAAAAACAAAAATAAAAACTCAGGTTTAAGAGAATAAAACCACTAAAACCAACTAAAATGTAGAAATGAGATGCTAGCATTGAGAATCAAAACAGTGGAGCACAGCAAAGCTGCTGGACTACGGAGGCCCCCAGAGGACAAAAGCAATAATCTGATCTTTATGGTCCTTTAAATTTCCTAAATTAGCGAACAAACTTATGAATTCAGGAGTGAAGGGAGACCCAATTTGTTCTCTTTTTCTCAGTAAGTCTTATTACATTTGCTAAAAAAAAAGGAGAACTGTAAAAATTATTTAGCCAATCGTGTATCATCAACACACTTTGGCTGGTTTGTGGATCGATGTACTTGATTTGATTACCCTGTCAAGTAATCAAACTTTTTAAATCTTTAATTAATTTTCCAACCTTCAAGATATCTTTGACTCAATTATTTTGAGATGGACATTATTAAATCAATCAAAGTTTATTAGATATGCTATAATATCAAAACATTTCAGACAAGCTGTTAAACTGAAGGGCAGTTTCTTAGACTAAGTAATTACCAATTAAGTAAAAAACTATTAAAGCTGGATTTTAATGAACTAGTCTTCATAATGATGATGATGATGATGGTTTGTCTGTGTTTGTGTACATGTACTAGACTAGGAAGGGTCCCTCTGCATTTGGATCAGTCTCAAACACCTCAACACAGGCTGTATCATCTGATTGATAGCAATCGTCTGGTGGGCGTACGCCAATGACCATCACCCTCATTAAGACAGCCCTTGATTGGCTGAGCGGTAATTAAGTCCATCTGGCGAAGTCACCTCTTTTTTAATGTATTCACAACTTAATTATGGCCCAGGTACAGGACTTTAATGACTGGAGTTTGAACTGAGAATCATTAAACACCCAAAGCAAAAGGCTAATTACACCCAATTATCTCACTTCCTCCTAATTGGATTGACCCGGAGGTTTGGGAGGGCAGTAACGAGCAGACTAGTAAGGGGAGACGTACCGATTGTGCCCTCTGGAGGAGAATGTTCTGCATGCAGGGAGGCGCTTATTTACCCCATTAAATGAGCGCCTCAGAACAGGATCGCACCAGACAAACCGGGGGGCCTATAAATTTTCACCTCATTAAAACCCAGGATGGAGGCAAAGTAGAAGTTTGCCAATGGGTTGGTATGCACCGTTGATTAAGTCATGTGCACCTACTTCTTCTGTGTATTTGTGTAGCACACAGTGAAACAAGCCTCTCTACCTGAACTTTAAAGTTGACATTTATATCTATTTAACTGATGACAACCGGTAGCTCAAGCACTGTTTTCCCCAATGGCTCTATTTCGGAGATTGTTAATGTTGTTAGATCTTCTTGTGCTTCTCCAAGTTTTGGACTAAATCGAGAGAAGAATGACATTGTGTTGTTTTAGAGTGGGTCTTTCAACAGTGTAGCGAGCCTGAAAATGGCAAGGAAACATGAAGGGAAAACAATACTCCTCTGATTACACAGTTGTTTAGACCATGAAGGTAGCTGGCCAGTACTTCAATCTAAAGCACCATCAGATAAAGAATGCTGTGGCTAGAAGTCATCAGGTTAAAAATCCTTTTCCTTCTACTTGATTGGATGGTGAGCAATAAAATAATTTAGTAATTAAGCTTCTTGGGTGGGTGCTAGATGATAAAAAGGGAGCTGAGTCCTTGACCCATTTCACAAATAAATTGTATATAAATTCGCTACTGAAAACATCTATTAAAGGGGGATAACAAAGTACAAAGTTTCTTGCTTATAACTCTTTCTTCAACTTTCTAGTAAGTCTTACATTTGCATACCAATGTCAGGAATTGGGATTCTGTGGCACTGTTGCAGTATACTGTATATGTAACCAAGACTAGGGGGTCTTGCAAAGACCTTCATTACCCTTACAGCTTCTTAGCTTCAAAAAATGTTCCATAATATGTGTGGAGGCCAAATCCTCCAGTGGACGTGCCATGAAAGCCTGAGCAAAGAGCACAGCCATCTTATTTACAGCAGTAAATAACCATGACCAATTACTACTTTTCTCTGGGCCATTGGTGCATCCCGGTCCGCCCCTACTCACCGACGATAATCCAATTCTGTGGGAATGTCTTACAATAATGACACCCTGGGAAGCAGTTGAGCTCTACTGCCACATAGTGCACAGGCCGTGACCAAGACAGAGGGAGAGAGAGAGATCAAGAGACAACAGAGACAAAGAGAAAGAGAGAGAGCGAGAGAGCGAGAGAGAGAGAGAGAGAGAGAGAGAGAGACAGAGACAGAGAGAGAGAGGGAGAGAGAGAGAGAGAGAGAGAGAAAGAGAGAGGGAGAGAGAGACAGAGAGAGAGAGAGATCTGCACACCTAACGTGTGACAGTGTGTGCAAGGGTCTGCTGGCGTGGGCTTATCCGACTTGACAAATCATTGGTAGATAAATCTGGAAATTTGTTATCAGTTGAGTGGTCTACTGATAGTTTGTCAAGCCTACACAGTGAGACAGAGTGTAATATCTGTAAAACGATATTGTGTGGTGTGTGCAGTGTACACAGTTCTCACCTGCAGTGGGTGGTCCCAGCAGCATGGGACAGCACTCTATGATGGTGACCAGTCCGACAGCACTGGAGAAGCGCTGGGGTCCCATCAGCTCCATCAGACATTCAAATATCAAGGCGAACACCATGCCAAAACCAATACCGAATAATGCCACGTAGATAGCCAGGAAGACATACCCACTGCCCAGAGGGCACAGTAAGTGTAACACACCGACGAAAATCATGGCACAGCTGAAGAAGTACTGGATCCTGGGCCTAATCCACTTGGTGCTGGCCACCAGGCCAGTGCCAGGCCGGGCAAACATGTCCACGAAGCCCATGATGGATAGCAGATAGGCGGCGGAGTACTCCTCTATACCCTGACTGACAGCATAGGCTGCCAGAAACGTAATGGGGGCATAGGCACCAAAGAAGAACAACAGATTCCCTATGAGGTAAATGACAAAGCCTCTGTCTTTGAGGAGGGAGAAGTCCAAGAACTTGTAAACATTCTTCATACAGCTTCCTTTTAGCTTGGTGTTGCAGTTACCTGCCTGCTCCACCACCTTCTTCTGTGGCGCACCCATGGATGGGTTAGCAGAGGGAACAGTAGGCCTCATCAGGGACCCAGCAACACAGCAATTGAGCAACATACCCCCAAGGATGAGGAGACTTCCCCTCCAACCAAAATTGGTAAGGAGGTACTGGCAGAGAGGGGCCAGGAAACACAGGAAGACTGGACTCCCCGCCATGGCAATTCCATTGGCTAAGGGACGCTTGGCCAGGAAGTACTTGCTAATGATGGTGAGAGAGGCGTTGAGGTTGAAGGAGAGCCCACAACCTGTGGGTAAACAGATTATAAGAGAATACAGTCACGTTCCACAGCCTCACATGGCAACACCTTCCTGAACTACCCAGTGGTACTTGCTCAATTAAATTAAGACTGATGCTACTTGGTGCACATTAAGGTTCCATCTCATTTCACATTTGCCAACTAAAATGTCATTACAGAATGCTGGGATAATTTCAGAAATGATTTCTCCATTTAAGTGGGAATAAATTAGAGAGTCTGAGTAATTTGTTCACTTACTTGTCCTCTACCCAAAAATCTAATTTAATAACATTTCATTCAGAAAATGAGCACCTTATTTTCCAAATCAGTGTTCACCTAAGATAAAGAGCTACAGGTAGCTGCTATATTCCCTCCATCCAATGTCTATTTAATGTTCTCTGGTTCACTATCCCCTACTGAATTTTCTGAGACATGTTTATGGAAGTTTGAGTCAAAAAAGCTCAGGATTTTTTGGAATACATCTATTTAAGATGAACCCCAAAAAGTAAAGATTTCCCTGTTACATATTTCTAGGAGAGGGAGAGTATATTTCAGCAACAATTGTCTTCTTCCTCATTGAAGATAATTGTTACTGAAATATACAAAAAAAAAATACCAAAGCAAAAGATTGTTCACAGGAAAAAGGTGTTGAATTCCACGATTAGGAATACTTATTGGCTGATAATTTACATATTATAAGAGCCATAGCATCAAACATCAACATCAAAACTTCTATTCACATTGACACTGATAACAATTATTCATCATTGCAACAATCAGTGAAGTATCATCACATTCATATTATTGGTAGTTCACTCCTTAGAAAGTGCAGTCAACCCAATTTTACAAACCTTTATGTCTTTTACTAGTGTTGTAGTCGAGACCACCTAAACCGAGACCAAGTCAAGACCAAGACCAGAGCGTATCAAGTCCGAGTCAAGACCAAGACTTTGAGGGGGCGAGACCGAGTCAAGACCAAGACCGAAGGGGGGCGAGACCGAGTCAAGACCGAGTCTTGACCCTTTGGAAAGGCTCAAGACAGTGGGCAGAATGAAACAGAAGTGTTAAAACACCCTGAGCAGATAGCTTCACTAAAACATTCAAAATTATCAGGTTATAGCTGACCCTTGCTTTTATGTCACAATGTATAATTATTTTGATTCCTGAAATGAGAAGAAACATAAACTTACTGTCATGTATAGGCTACAAATTGTTTTTATGTTATAGTGTTTTGACTTTGACCAATGTGACAACTTGCCCCGCTCTCCCCTACTCAATCTGCCAGAGCCCCGCTGTGCAGACGAAAGTAAAGCTTAAAATTCCACAATTTACTCTCCTGTGTTAGTAACGGTATAAACAGTAACCTGATAACACGTCTTCTGCTGCACTACAGACTTTAACGGTAACGTTATTACCTTGTGGAATTTAAGCCTAACATTAGTGAAATTATAATTTAACCGATAACTGTGTCGCAATGCTTTAATGCAGTGCGTTGAATTGAACGCGCCATGTGCCTGTATGGAATCGGAGCTTGTTCTTAGAACTGTTTTGCAAAACTCTCTGTGATTTCTGTAGGCAAAATGTATTATTCTCATTCTCTCCTCCTCAGCCACACATGGTGCTCTCTCCTCCTGTATCCTGCGTTCTCTTTCTTGGCGCAGCTCAGAGGGGGGTGAGGGTGGCAGCGTTTAATGGTTAATAAACTTTCAAACTTAAAATAAGCCAAGTTATCGGTTGCAATTTGAAGGGGAAAGTTTTATATCCAATCACAGTAAAAAATAAATAAATCAGACAATGCACCGGCAGGATGTTACTGCACTTGTGGTCTCGACTGGTCTTGAAATAAAATTCCGAGTCCTCTTTGTCCGAGACCGAGTCAAGACCGAGTAAAAATGCAATCGAGTCCGAGACGAGACCGAGACCATCACAATGTGGTCTTAAGACCGGTCTCGAGACCAAGACCGATCTCGAGTACTACAACACTATCTTTTACAAACCTTTTAGTTATCAATGATACTTTCTGAGGGATGCACTACCAAGAACATGAATGCAATTGGTTCCTTACTGATTGTTGTAACTGCCTGTGTTTTGGCAGTTACAAGGAAATTATTAACAGTGGAAAGCAACCTTGAGTTTAACCAAAAGCTTATATAACAATTACATAGAATTATGACTCCAAAGGTTGTGTGTTGGTCAGGAAAAGATTTCAAGCTTTGGTCAAGCAATGAAAATGCACATCATGTATGGAGGAATATTCAGGACAAAATAAATAAATAGCGAAATGTTATCATAAATATATATGTATTGTTAAATATATAATTCAATATATAAATAAACAGGCAATTGCATATATAATACTTATTTATCTATTCATGCATTAATTTATTTTTTCTTTCAGTGTCACAAGATGTGGTGAGTGCAATGAAATAAATATTCTGTCAACTTAATCCATCAAAGCCAATGGGCGGGTTCTAACCGGCTCTGACTTTTGATTGGTGGTTGAAGTTGAACCAGTTGTTCATGTCTACTTCATAACGATGGCGCCCAGGGGAAATGTTCACTTCCAAGATTTTGCATGATTTTGCATATAGCCAAGTAGGAGATATGTTTACATTAGCAGACAAAATGGAAGCAAGTTGAAGGCTTCTCTGAAGTACCTGCAATTGCATTGGCTCTCTGATGATGACACTGATGCAGTATTTGCAAAGCTGGATGAACTTCTATAGTGAATGAAGCTGCATGATAGGAGCTGCAACAGTAACACTACCTGCCCTGACGCCCCTGGACATCCTGAATCAATCCCTGAATCAATTGAGCATTATGTGCTCTGTGGCTTGAACATTTGTGAAATAGCATCTTGTATCAAGCTAGCTACTTCCCTAAATAACTCAGGGCAACTACTGGAAGTCATCAATGTACAGTTAGCCATTAACTCATCCCTCCTACAGCATGATGGTTACATCTGTCCATGCACTGTCAATGGCAATCTAGTTCATAAAATCGATGGATTGAGACTGCAGCCAGTGACAGTGTTTCTGTAAAATTGAATCAATCATCCAGCCATCTAACTTTGATGGATGAAGTTGACAGATACATTTACACGCCACACCTTGCAACACTGAAAGAAGTAAATGATTAGATAAATAATTAAATAATACACATTTATTCACTATTAATAAATCAAATTATTTATTTGACAATTTATTTATTTATTTATGCTGACATTTCACAATTTTACTCTGGTTTCTTGTTTTGATAATTAAATAAACAATATATACATATATATATATATAAATATACCCACATTCCCTCAGATTCCCAGGCCTATCAAAAGAAGGAACCTGAGTAAAACTGATTGAAAATGAGTGTTGCAATATTTACGCTTGTTACTGGCTCCTAAATAAGGTGCAGAGGGAGAGCAAAGGCAGACAATCAATTCAATTTGAGTTCTGGGAGCAGTATTTACAAGGCTAAGTCCTTAGTTATTGATTGAAAGCCAAACACAGTCAGTGTTTAGGATGTCTTTCAACTGGATGGTTGTCTGCATGTGTGTGTCAGTGTGTGTGTCCATGGTACTAGGTGAAACTACCCGATGCCTATGTGTCAGTGTGCCAGGGCACAGGGGAGCAGAGCAGGGCACACAGCCCCCCAGGCGGCACACATGGCCTAGCTACTCGCTGGGCCTATTAATCCTTCACAGTAGGGTAATGAGCCTCACAGGGTGGCAGGGAGCCCCCATGTGAGGAGCTTGATGGGAGCCTACGGGAGAGTACAGAGGGCCACGGAAGACCATGCTCTCTGGGATCAGGGACAGCTCTGTCTTAATTACTGTCCTGGTCCTGGTCCCCTTGGTGCTCTAACTGCACCCCAGGAGCCGGGGAAGAAGCCCTGGGCCCAGACTGACAGCGCAGTAGCCCAGGCAGGGGGAACCAGACCTGGCAACCTTTAGAGCCTGAAAGGATGTGGACCACCAACCCCACAGGGGCTTAATCAGGGCTGGATGGTGATGAGAGCAGGAGAGTAAACAAGTCTTGGATCCATATCAGGAGATTGGCTCCTTCATTGACTTCACTGCAAATACGTGGTTACTCTGTAGTAAAGATCGCAGTGGTCTGTGTTTTGGGCAGTGATTTCTCAGAAAACACAGTGTTTACAGAACGGAGCCTTACTTTGGATCCCCAAGGCATGCATGTGAGCAGTAACAATGCTCTTCTAGAAAAATAACAACCGAGCTAAAGCATTTCAGGAAGCAGGATATATCACAAGATAAGAATCAAATATAAAAAATGTGTAGGTACCTCCGATGACACCAATGCAAATGTAGAGGTGAACGATGGAATTTCCAAAAGACGCAGTTACCATAGCGGCTCCGCACAGCAGTCCACCAACTATGACCACCGGCCGGCTTCCAAAACGAATGACCAGCAAACTGCTCAGAGGTCCTGCAAAGATGAGAGAATAATCAGAATAATAAAATGTCACATCTCAATATAAACAGGTTCGGTAATTTGCTTACCTACTCCTCGTGATCACGTGGTTTTGGAGAAGTGCACACAACAAGGCCAGTACTCACTCTAGGCCTCGACCAAGGGCAAAAGGATGTCACAGCGGGTGTTGAACACTTCCCCACTCTTACTTCCTTTGCAAAGCAAGTCAGTGACTCATTATACTCTCCCCTGATAATATAAAACACTACACTCAGTGATCAATCAGCAATTAAACAGCCCTTTATATGCTGTCATTCTCTTCCCTTCATTCATAACCCCGCCTTCGAGTGACATTGCAGCAACACAGTCCTTCTGCAGTGCACCATAATGCAAACTTCTTTCTTCTCCTTGCTATTAAGTCCAATCATTTAAATAGAAAATCATTCTGCTTTAATTCATAGAGGAAAAACAGGGAGAGCATCAATAAAACTAATATGTAGGCTGCCATGATTACTGAAGTCTTAACAAGCTGCAGCTTTTCAAGGCAGTGGTGGGAAGGGCCTCTGCGTGGACAGTGATAATTGAAAAACAGCCTAGTAAATACTAAGAGGATTACATATTTGGCAAACACCTGCTATTTTCAAGAGCATGTTTGCCACAGCTGATGATTAATTTCTCAGTACATTTTAGGAAAAACGAACTAATAGCATGTGGGCAAGACTGTTGTCTAAAATTGAGGCATGTGAATCCCTTCATGTTTTATGACAGATGTGGACTCCCGTAGATTGTGCCTCTTATGTGAGTAGGAAGCAAGCCAATGTTACTGACATTTACAGTGGAAAAACTCATTGGTGCATTGGTTTTGTGGGTGGAATGACAATGCCTTTATATAAGACATGCTGGTTCATCTAAATACACAGGTGCTTCTCAAAGCAGAATCACAGTAAACTGCTAAGAATTCTCTTTCTTTCTTTCTTTCTTTCTTTTTACTCATGCTGAGCTGTAGAGTATTTCACCTAAGATGTGCCCTGAACCACTGTATCTACATGAGATATGCACATACAAAATATCCACCCTAGTGTTTATACAGTTAAAGAGGTGCCTGCGGGGGTCAGAAATAGATCATCTCCCTCCCTGTGACTGTGTCACAATAGGGCAGCATCCCACACACTAGCGCCATTTCCACTTCCATTATAACTTTATCACTCAGACTCCTTGAGTCAGAGGTTCTCTGAAAAGGCTGTCATGTCTCTCCCATGGGGACCCGGTGCCAGACCCCAATGTGCTGAACCTTTCTCTGATATATTCCCCCTGTCTCTCTCCTCCACTGGGTGACATTGCTGAAGCCTTGCCAAGGACAATATGATAAAGCCCTGTGCCTGAGCCACGGTGGAGGGGAATATTTCACCAGTTAGGCCTCTCTGAGTTGATTGCAGGTGAGTCAGGCACCCTGTTGTCCTGTAACCTTGCAGGCAGCCACTGATGAATTCACTTAAGGTCTCCACTGGATCTCGGTGTTGTCATATTTTTGTGTCATCTAATGAGTCTTCCAAGGTCTCTCAAAAACACCATTAACTAAAATCAGGCTCAGGTGAAATGAAACCAAACACCCATCAAGGAAAGTCAGTTCTGATTTCTCTGACTATTGCTTTTGCCTGTTGTGATGGGGAATGCTTCTTGTAGCAATTTATCACACCACGTCCCAATCAAGGTGTGTGGCACCTGAATATACAAATGTTAACATAAGGGCAGACAGGGTGAATTTTCACTGGGTGAAATTTAAAACTCACAGGCTGGATTTAGAAAAAAATAAATTAACAATTTGAACCTGAAATGTGGATTAGGTCAAGTCAACCATTTTTATTGTTGTTGTTGACCAGTCACATTCAAATAAACTCCTGAATAATAATAATGGCCTTTAAATGAAATCATTAATATCCACATAGACCTAGAAAAAAAAAGACACATAAGTACATAATAGCTCATAATGACCCAGAGTAAACAGAGCCTGTGTGGATAGCTAAATTCAAGGCGGATGAGGAAGCACATGCAAACAGCATTCCTTTCATTAGGCAGCCTCACACTACTTTCAATGGATGTAGCCACTCCTCTTTGACTCATGTTAACTCAATTTATTTATTATGTGGGTTTTCAGTCTGAATGAGGCTGCAAAACAACTGTCTTTTTCTTTGCACAGAATACAGACACAACAAGATGCTTAAAGGATAATTCCGGTTTATAAATTATTTGTATTTACAATTTAAAATCAACCTTAATCAAACTGCAGCAGACGTTGCTCACTTTCGCCACTTAGTTTTAGTTTTTGCCCAATCCTAACAAAATGGTGCTCTCTTACCTCACATTGAGTGACACTCGCTCACCCAGTGTTCATACCACAATGTGTGTCATCAATCAATCAATCAATCAGCTAACCTACCACAGCGTGGCAATATACCACATCCTTCACCAGTGTATTGTCAAGAAGATGAATGATGTGTTTATCCTGATTATTCCAGGACTGTAGTAATGTCAACTACAGCAACAGATGATGCTGCACAGCTAGCTAGGCGCTGTGGGACTGGACAGCATCTGGACTTGTCTGTGTGTTTGTTTTCACACGAACAAGCAGAGCAATTCAAAGGGAGTCCTCTTTCTGTTCTGGTTGAGTTTCTATCTTTGTACCATAAGTCAATCCTGCACATTTTGCACCACATTGTACCTGGAGACAAACAGAAACACTAGAGAGCATCACAGAATTAATCAATTTACACTGTGATAGTCTCATTTTTCTACAGCCATTACACTATGCTATCAAAATTAATTTGAGAATGATATATTGAGTTACACGTATAGACTTTAATTAGGATTGATTATTAATATTAGTGTGAATATGACCGATAATTTTGATTTTTATTAACTTGGACTGCTGAGATCAGTGGATTCCCTGCTATATTTACCACTTGTTTTGACATATCCTACTTGTTATTACCACTAGGAGGTTGACATAGGTACATCCAATATAACGCGGCATCAGAGTACTTGAACAATCTACTTGCAAACTAGCTCACACTAGTTAAAATAGCACATCTAATACCACAACATACTCAAGTTTCAGGCAATGGATAATTGGAAAATCAGATGCAGTGTCAGTGTTATTGTGTTGAAAAGGACATGTTTTGGGTACTTTTGGGTTCAACTGAGTTTCCTTTGGCCTCTTTGGATTGCCCTGGAGAGCAGCACTCCCTGCAAACTGAGAGGTACGTAGCTCTACAGTGAAGTAATTGATTAAATTTTGATCAGGATCAATCGGCATAAAGGCAAAACCTAGGAAAATAACAATTATCCTTTCATTCTCAGTCAACTGTTAGTTGCTGCTGTTTTAGGTCCTCTCATTATTTTGGATTAGCCCACTTGATCTACAAATAGTAATCCCAAATAAACTATGTAATTACAAATGAAAAACAGACAATCCATAAAAAGGGGTAGGTAACAAACATTACCCATTATCAGCTGAACAACTTGTGCATTGAATAGGCCTACATTATGGGGCCAATGTGACAAACACATCAATGGCCTGCTGTATCAACTCACCGCCTGCATACATGGCCGCTAGCATGATGGACGTGACCCATGCTATATCACTGTAGCTGACACGGAAGTCATCTTGGATCTCACTGAAGAAAACGGTGAGGGCTTTGGGCATGGCATAGGAGAAGCCAATGGAAATGAAGGCCCCTACCACCACCATCCAGCCCCAACCCCCATCCAGGGGCGTGAGGCACAACTCAGCTTCTGGTGCAGGGGGCATGTTCCTGGTCAGAGAGTGGAGAGGGCATCTGAGATTATATTATCAAACCATGAAGATCTATTGTATTCTGGAAAAACTGAGAAGAGAATGGAGCAGGTGCAGTTTATGGCAGTCTCCTGGACTGAAGCCATTCATTCCTTCCAGCCCATCACACAATACAATTTGCACTCAGCATGTTCAAAATGACAAGAGCATAGTGTTTGGAAGGTTTTGCACTGTCAGACAGGAAAAATCACCAAGCCAGGAAGTTAGCATGTTAATGCGCCTGATCCAATGTTTTGAATGTAAAACATTGTGTAATGAAGATGTAATTAAAGGTTTGTCACCAGTGAAGTGAGAAAATTGTGTGGTAGCCTACCCTGTGGGACAATTTTGGGTGGTGCTATTTTCAGTAAACATGTTTAGCATAAATACATTGTAACAGCGAAGGGTCAAATAGCATGAGACAGAAAAGCAGTTAGGCTTGAGCCAGAGCAACACACATAAGCTATAAGCATAAGAAAGGCGTCAGGCTGCAGACTCTCTAGCTTTGGAGGAGAAGCGTAGTAACAAGTAACCACCCACTGCTACCGAAACTGGCTTAACTAACGCAGGTAAAGAAGTTAGAACTGAAACTTTCTTAAAACAAAAGACATCGCAACACCATAAAAAATCGGTCACTGAAATCTGACTATTGATAAACTGAAAAGGTTATCCGTAAGTTTACTCCCCTATCCCAAAGTCTTAATGGCCCCGGACAGGAGAAAATATTTCACACGTGGACTAGTCAATATCTGTGATACAATGCGGCGTTGCGCTTTACCTTTGAGTACAGTAAACGCGGATAGGCTACACACTAACATCAGTAACAGCTTAAACCCAGTTTCACCTTACCTTTCAAACACCACCTCTGCGACCAGTTTCCTCCAAGCTTGACACAAAAGTTTTTGTCTGCTGCGGATGTATTTGCCGTGTGGTCACGTGTCACATCGACGGCCTGGGGAGGTTTCAATGATTTCCACCTAGTCTCCACTTATAGTCACAGGACCAGTGGGTTGCAAGTGTTTAGTCTCCAAGATGTTCAACCCATAGGTCACGCTGCACTCAGCAGTGCTACCACTGTTCGACAGTTATAAGATCCTAGCGTTATATGAGTTTGGCCTATAGCTTGCTCGAGTTCATCCTATGCATGAACAAAGTACGACCGTCAAGTCTATCAAATTGTGTGAGAAAAACAACACTAGGTTGACACAGCGCAAGTCGGGCCATTTATGTCTGGCCTCCTCTTGGCTTTCGCACCCTAGTATAACAGTATAGTAGGTGTTCTGTACTGCCCTCTGCATTGCAGTGATATACTAAGTGGCACTTTGTACAATTTTAAGGGTTCCTGCCTGGAAAGTGCGTGGAAACAAACATTTTGATATTCAATTCAGTGCAATTCAACTTTATTGTAACACTAACAGTGCAAACAACGCAATATCACTTATACAACCATAACTGTGTAGGTCTTGACGCCACTTCTCGCGCAACTTTGTAAAAGAAATTAGAAGAACATATGTCACTTTTAATAAGTTTTATTTTCAAATTATGTGCAATGTGAATTTCACAGTTGAGCTCAACCACCACTATAACCCCAAACCCCAAAACAGACAAACCAGCAAAGTAATAGTGAACAAAAATGCAGGAAGAACTCAATGGTATAGCACCCATAAGCAATGCATATCGGTGACCAGAAATGAGCTCGGTATTGCAGCCCAAGGCCATTAACTCCTGTACACAGAAAGCACACTGACTGATTCTTAGCTTGTTGTATTAAATGACTTGTGTTTGAAACTTGATGTAACAAATGTACTTACTTAACTGTAATGCTTAGTTTCAATGAGATGTTACAATAAAGCAATACTACTACATAGGAAAGAAAGAATCAAAATGAAACACTCATGTGCAGGTAATCATTTTTTCTCAACAGAGGAGGATTACTCTACCATAACTAAATAAGTAATTAGATAAAGAAAAAAAACGGCCATTGAAAACGACAAAAAGAAATCACATCTATTTTTCAAGTTATAAAAGAAACAAAAATATGTTTAAAAAACTGTGCAAGTACAGCAAACCTATAGTACAGTATATTACACGTATAACAAAAACATTTAAATACAGTACGGTGTATCAATAGAAATCCTGAGAGTTGTCCGTTCCTGGTTCCCAGATGGCCATTTGTAGGCATATGGGTGAACCTCCCACCCTTCTTCTGTTTGAGGGCATCGTCCTAGCCAGGTCAATTGAAAGTCAGCTTAAAGTCAGTCATCTGTAGATCTTCTCTTGGAGAAGTTTATTATATCCACAACTCTTTATTGAATGAGAGTCTTCTCATATTACTCTCCATATAAAAAAATGTTGAGGACAGAATTATGATTGCTATATGGTTGTTGAAACCTGTTTTTTTTTTTCTTCTTTTAAATGGAGGGGCACTCTTTCTTGGGATAAAATACAAGGGCATTATGTAGTGCAAAGATGACACAGGAACCTGCATGAGGAAACTGACGGCATTGAAAATGTCACAGTTCGACAGGGAACGTCACTCAATGGTGGTATTACTTCTATACAAGATTGTCAAAAAAAAAAGCAGCACCGACAGTTTATGTCCTCCGTGTGATGGCGTGTAAAGATGGATTCATGGCTGTTAGATGAATTAGCACACAAGCTGGGCCACCCTCATTTGTTTATAGTTTGTTTTTTTTCCAGGAGGGTGCTTGGTAAAGTTTGCAGTTAAGGACAATTGAAGTGGAGAGTGATTCAGTGCAATGCTCAGTAAGACTTTTGAGATATTCTTCTTCATCAGGGCAAACACAGTACTTGATTCTGATGCCCAATTTCTAGTCACAGGCACAATGACATCCTAAGTGATCTGCACTAAATTACGCATCACTTCTCAAGCCTACACCCATATGACAGCCACACAACCATTATTTAGGACCTACATGATTAACTAGCAGAGACGAGCACCCAAAACAAAACAATTAATGCACTTTCACTAAGGTAATATAACCTAATATAGCCTTATCACAGTTCCATGAGTTATTGCTACCAGAAACTTCTTTTCAATGTCCACATCAACTAAAGCAAGAGCTCAAATGCTTTTTGGCATTTAAGAGGAAGGCTCTTTCAACCCTTTTTTTCAAAGGAAGATTATGATCAGGTGTCAAAAAACAGGCAACCTCAACAGAGCCCAATGCTGAACCAAGCTTTTCAAAGGTTTGTTAAATCAATGCAAAGGCCTGAAACATGTCCCTTTACTCCTAATCAGATGTCCCTGCAGTTGCTACTGCGGTAAACCTGTTAGTTGGTCTGAACTTCCCACTTAACTTTGCCACACATTTGACTCCATCCTCATTTCTCCAATGTGGAGAGTGAATATTCTAACTTTTCACTGAAGTTGTCTTGGCATGTGACACAAAATGGATGCCAACTCAGGAGATGGAGGCTATGAGCCCCCATGCAACTGGATCTCAAACAAAGCTCAAACTTACGAAAAAAAAACAAAAAAACATAGCTCGAAAGCCACACATAGTGTATTGTTTGACACACTGACGCTTTTGTGAGGGAAGAGAGGGTGTCATAAAAAAATATCATACATGCTTCAAGCTTCAAAAATACTAAGGTAATCTAAATCACGAGCACACTTCAAATTAAAAGTTGTCCACAAAAACTGCGGAGAGACTTGAGCATAGAATTCAACAAAAAAAACACACAACCTTCCTCAATCAGAGCTAGCAACCTACTA
The DNA here is from genome assembly GCF_046629955.1 of Centroberyx affinis. NCBI lineage: Eukaryota > Metazoa > Chordata > Actinopteri > Beryciformes > Berycidae > Centroberyx > Centroberyx affinis. The sequence goes on along the minus strand of NW_027278964.1, from coordinate 294,665 downwards.
ATGAGCTACAGTGCTCATCTTACCCGTATGAATATATAGTATATATAATTATTTATATATATAAATTTTCACTTTATGCTGACACGTAGCATCCATATATCCAGAGGGCACTTTTATCTTACCAAAACCCTCATTCGCATGCTTATCACTTGTAAAAATCCTTACCTATATATGTATCTAAAATAAAAATGGAACAACATGGCTCAACAACAAGCAAAAAATATGATAATTGCACTTATGATTCATTGTACGGTTCTGTTAAACAAGCATCAGTGTGGGTAGTTGGTGCTGTCTGGAAAAAAAAATACTGCAATCTTTAAAAGCACCCCCAATTTGATCATGTTAAACCGAAGTTAAACGACTTAAGACTTAACCGATAATGGTCCTTGTGGTGCAAACCCAAGGTAGCACCAGGCACAAGGCAGGCAGGACCACACAACTCCCTCTGCCTCCAAGATTGGATTCACAAAATGTTTCTAACTAGCTACCTCAAAGCACTTTCTGTAGACATTGAGGGTAAAGTTTGGCCACCACACATTCAAAATGGCGGCCCAAATCCCAGAGGCGGTCAGGTGTCTCATAGACTTTGGTCCATACGTCTGCCTCATCATCGTACTGGTAAAGGGAGTTCTTGCGGCTGGTGCGGAACACATGCTCCTCCACCATGACCTGTGTGGCTCGTACAAACAGATGTAGCTTGCCCTGCAGTAGCATAGCCTTGATATAGGGGCTTGTGGCTTGGTCAAAGGGCAGGTCTCTCTTGCGGCTCCAGGTGTTCTGCTCAATGTCATAGACCTCCACAGTGAAGGTGCGCTGGTGGTTCCTGCAGATGCCGGCAATGTAGTAGATGCAGTTCTTATATAAGGCAGCCAGACCCTGGCTCCGAGGGACACTCATCGGGGCCAGGTGACCCCAGTAGTCCTTACGGGGGTCAAAGCAGAAGAAATATTCACCTGTGGAAAACAAGGGGATGTAATATGGAGTTACAATCAACTGTCTAATCATATACTTCCTAACAGATATATCTGTCATATTGACATCTAATCATATATTTTCAGTTAGTGATCATTTTCAAGTAATGAAGAAATGATTACATTATCACAATCATCTTCAGTCCATTTTAGAGATTGCATAGTAGCACTTTCCTAGCCTAAACTCACCTTGGAGGACATAGATGCGGTCTCTGTACTCCACAGCACTGTGAAACTCCATGGCCACTGGCATGGGACTGACTGCTGTCCAGCAGTTGTCCCTGGCATCATAGCACTCTACTGACTTTAATGCGTTTCGCCCATCACCCTCATATACACGGCCCCCCAGTGCATAAAGCTTCCCACAGCAGTGTATCAACCTGCAACCAATCCTGGCCCTGAGCAGAGGTGCCCGTGGAAGCCACCGGTTGCCTGCATGCTCGTATTGCCAGAAGTCACTCTCTGCCCGATGGTCTATGGACACTTCACTGTTGCTAGGCCGGTAGCCTCCAGCGATGTAGATGTCGTTCTCTGAGGATACCAGGATACCCACCTCTCGGAGGTCGTTGGGCGGTTTACACAGCTTGAACACCCTGCCGGTAGCTGTGTCCAGGCAAGGCACCGTCTGCTTCTTCCCTGAGTGTTTGTGAGCGGCATCAAAGCAGATGACCATCTCAGAGGCAGTCATACCCAGACGCTGGGGGCAACCATTGGTGCCGTTGAGGCGGGCTTTGGTCTCAGCGGGGTCCTTGGACAGGGAGAGGGCACAAGCGAAGGAGGCAGGTATCCTATTGAGGAAGGCCTCGTCCAGTAAGGGCAGACGGATGCACTGGGAAAAAACCTCAGCTAGGTGGGCCTCACGGCTTAGCCGATCATGCTCCAACCAGCGGACAATGCTCTCGTAGACGTGCTCCTCCTTCTCCACGTTCAGGTCATCATTGTTCAAAATGCTGACTAGCTGCTCCTTGGTCATCTGGAGGAACTCCTGCTCCCGTGACACACACAAGAACTACCACAAAAACACAAGAAAAGTTTCAGTTTTTAGCAACAAAAGACATTGTCACAAACAATACTCAGCAAAACATTGTTATAAGAGCAGAATAAAACAATGTCTTCCAAAAAGGTGAATAAATGTAGTAGAGAGCAATCATTATCACAAGACAATGTAATAAGCTGTTTAGAACCCAATGCTATGCTTATAGTTCAACCAACCTTTTTGCGGATGTAGTCTTGTGAGCGTTCCCTCAACTCCTGATGACCATAGGCATCAGCAAACATATAGACCCCGATGCAGTTCTGCGGGTCGAGCCGGCTGATCATGAACTGGGCACATTGGTCCTGCAGGGCAGGAATCTGGAAGATGCTGGCTGCAGTGAACAGGGCCTGGACATTGGACTCAGAAAGCGTGACCCTGGACGTGTAGGCATAGTCTAGGACGAGGTGCATGGATTCGGATTCCACCCCAACAATTCTGACCTCACGCTGGCTGCTCTCTGTAAGGCCACTGGTGAACATGGACCTGGTGGTAGGAGTGGCGAGACACACATACAATAAGAACATGGCATCAGTTTTTTACATTCTGAATTACATTCTGATCCAAATGTGCTTACACTGGACAACTGTTTGTAAACAATTATTTGCATATTATTTATTCATTCAGCCCAGAGCCGAGTTGCTGATTGTTAGTAGAACCAAGTAAAGCTTTGATATTTCCGGGTACTGAATAATGGAAGTGATGTCTTGAATGCTATATCAATACGAAATGGCATTTTTATGATACGTTGTATGAATGAAAGCATTTTAACCAATTTATATTTTATGGGGTAGCATTTATGGTTTGTATTGACTATCAACATATTTGCATATATATTGTTTTTACATATTTATAATTGTATTATTTCCACATTTTCATAATGCACAAATCTCACAGTGTTTTATGTCTCAGTAGGTTCAGCTACTACTTCTGCTGTCAATGCTGGAAAACATACGTTATTTGCAACTTTTTCATTCATACATTTCTGCCTAATATGTCTGCGTTGGATGGATTATGTTTATATAATACCCCTTTGCTATCATTTAAGTTTAATGAAATCTAATATAATTAACACCATTGTCTGAAGCAGGTTAGTAGCAAGAATGAATACATTAGCAGATCGCTGACAACCTCAAGAGGAGTAGGCTACTCGTCAGCTCCATTTCTCAGATGATCTATGTCTTAAGTATTGAAAGCTGTGTATGTATACATACAGTATATACACTAAAGTTAATTACTATAGTAATGAGAAACTGAAAAATGCAAATATGTTCAGTGCCAACTTTCAATACTTCAAAGACATAACCTGATCCTCTGAGAAATCCACTTAGCGATGGCTGGTTAAGTAAATAAGTATAATAAAAACGTAAAAATACAACACAAGAGTAAAAAGTGGGCAAAATTAAAAATATTACTTAAAAGAAAGTCTCTAAAAGGGAGTTTTAAGAAAAGATGAATGCTATAGCTGACCTAACCCCTTGGTTCGGTTTCTTTTCACACGCCAAACAAATCCAAGCAAACCAAAATGCATCACTACAAACCACATGAGAACGTTCACTCCGCTTATTGGTCAGATGTGTCTGGGGCGGGAGCAAGAACGTAAATACAGGAAGAAGGTCCTGTGTTCTGGACTAGTGCACATTGCTATGCAACATGGAGCAACGGCAGAGTTGGCATTTGCTCAAAACTGTTGTAATTATCTGGGCAATATACCAGGCAAAACTGTACCAGCAGAATACCGAATGCACTTCGAGGAAACGTCTTGAAAATGCTATACTGGCTATACTTGCTATACCTGGCTACAGGAGACCACCTGGGTCTCGGTGCGGTTGTTTTGGTCCGCACCCGAGTGCGATTACTGTGTTCACACCTGCCCAAACGAATCGCACCAAGGGGGAAAACAGACCAGAGTCCGATTTAACCGGACTAAAAGCGCAGGTGTGAAACCGCCCTAAGTGTTCGCCATTGGAAGAGCATCCCAAATCAATTTGTGGGGAGGAGAAGTCGACTATAGAAACATCCACCAGCAATTCTGCATCAACACCGACTTGCTATACGCCGCTACCCCTCCGACAACACAAGTGCAACGCCAAAGATGCACGGAGGAAACATCTTGCAAAGGTAAGTTCCTTGGTGACTGTGATTTTGTCAAGTAGTATTTTTGCACATAGGTAACCAGGCTTTGTAGCCTTTTCTCACACTAAACAAAGTGACTTTATATTATATAATATTATGTTGTACATTATGTTATGTTGTTTGTGAGCTCCTAACCCAAGACAATAAAGTTTTTTGAATCTTGAAATCACTTAATAATTTTAATCATAACTTTCAAGTTAGTCTAAAGTACTGTCTAAATGAGTGTGGCCCTTAAGTGATAACTTCTGCCCATACATACACAAATCAGTTTGAAAGCACACATCGATTTTTTTTAACCATAGGTTTATCTGAAGGGACAGTCAACAAGACTAAGCAATTGATAGCAACAGCTGGACGAACAAAGCGTCCATCGGTAGCCCTGGTGGCGGCTGCTTCCTGTGGATGCTGTTAGCAGTTAATTTATGCCCTACCCCTTAATAAGGACGGGCCTTTACAGCTGTGAGTGTGACTTCAACTGGAGTGACACTTGGTGAAGTGGTAGTGGGCAGGGAACCATTTGGGAACAGGCTTTAGGCTTGAGCCTAGACTATGTTAACAGTCAGAAGGGCCCTGCCTGAGAATCTCAGGCTATGCTCCACTTCATAGGGATAAAATCTCCACAATATAGCTGGACGCCCAAGCTAGCCATGCTTTAAACATGATCAGTAAAGTCTTAAAATCAATTCCAACTGGAGTGATTCTAAAATTGGCTATATACTGTCTCTGTGTTTGCCACCAGTTAAAATCCTAACTGCTGTATTCTGAACAAGCTGGAGACGTGAAAGTGACTTTTGAATAGACAGTTGCAGTAGTAAAACGTATTCTATTTTATGTTTCTAAATTGTAAGTAGCAGGGCGTATACAACCTCTTTACTTGTTCTTCAAAAGTCAAGTCATTTTCAAAAATTTCTGAAGTTAGGAAGGCCAAATGATCACAGTACTAATGTGATTCAGTCAGTACCTAAAAAACATATAATTTTCATACTCAATCTAGCCAATACTAGCCAGTATAAAGAAGGGGCTATCATATCCCTTTCAAAAGAGACGTAAAATAGGCAAGTAGGCATTCTCTCACAAACACATCTGCAACATCAAGCGTTTCCTACCTAAAATATGGGCTGATTGCAGCAAGGACATTTCGGTGACAGGAGAAAGTCTTGCCATGGTCCACTTCTACAACAATGTCTGTGAGCTGTGCTTCATCATACAAGGCTTTGAGCTGTTGAAGGATGTTACAGGCATGAACAGCATCTACCCCGTTGTAGTTGGTGCTTGGAGGTGTCCCATTTTGTACTTGTAACAGCTTCCCTACCTCTGAAACAAATATGCAGAGAGGAAAGAGAAAGAAAAGATCAGCATAGCACCTTCAGAGATGGCCTAGACATCACACTAAATATCGATAAATACAGGAATGAAGAGAGGACACGAGAACATGACTCAATTTAAGAATTCCTATTTGTTATTCATATGGCGTAGGAGTCCAAACAATATTTGTAAACATGCACAGCACAACGTCCCAAAAACCAGAATCCAGAGAATTAGCATGCATGCCTGGGATCCAATCAGGTAACAAATCTGGAGCCAATTTAATTGTAAGTGAATATTTCAAAGGTTATTGGGACAGCATGCAGGGGCGAAATGTATATTTCTGGACTAGGACTAGCTAATACAAAAATTAAGCTTGAGTGTAAAAATACAAAGTATATATGGGCTCACAATATGCATGATCCATTCATGTTCTGTGTAATAGCTCCAAGCCTTTTAACTGATGATATCACAAATTTGAGTTTTCTTTTTCTGGTTTCTAACTAAGTTGTTCGTGTTCACATCGATTGGTTGGACTGCCGTACACCCCAGGAGTAACATATGGGCCTATAAACTCGTAAATTGAGTGGTGTCCCCCAGTCAAAGCGGAGAAAACACGTTTCGTATCACATGTGCTATCACAAGTTACACAAATACGATACCAGCTTTACTCCACCTGTAATGTCACTATATAGCATGATATTCACAACTGCTAAGGGTATGATTGACATTTTTTCCAGTAGATATCTCGTGCTGTGGAGTGCTAACTAGTTGACAGAACAAAGACTCGCGGTGAGTGAATAAAAAAACTTGGCTAACGTCTCGCCAGGTGGTAGCTAGCTAGCTAACAATCATTGAAAAGTGCCCGAAGTAGCAGACTGGGTAGCTAATTAGATAGCAAGTAAACTTAAAGCATACTAGGTAGCTATTCGTAAGTTACATTCAGATTCGTCAGAATGCTTGTTTGCCACAAAAACCAGTCCCGGACAGCCGAAACAGATCTGGATAGTGTTAGCGTTTACGTTAGCTAGTTGACTTGCAGGTTTAGCTGTTAGCTGAAAGCTAACCACCGAGCTAATATTAGCAAGCTCTCTTTGACATAACATTACAGCACAATGAGAATATCTGAAAGGACGATGAAAAGCTTAGTTTTTATGGCTCAAGTTTCATAGAGAAACTTAACAGCATTTAGCTCAATATCTACCCAATTATTATTGATAACAATAATCGTAACTATAACTTATCAAACATTTGTCTCTTGTCATAAACAAGTGTTTACACAATCAGCTGTGGGTGCTAGCTTGCTAACCTGCCGAAAGTTAGCCAGACAGCTAACGTTAGCTGCATAGCCAGGCTAACGAAAAACCAACACTTTTGAGGAGTCGTTTAGAGCTTGACCCCTTTTAGCAATAACACAACTCGTCACGACTCTTTCCTTTGGTCAGGCTGTAAGACTAGTTTTTGTGTACATAAAACTACACAAATTATAACTTTAAAATGCATTATTTAAGTTTGATTAGTACACAAAAACAATGAAGATTTGCTAACCTCCACTGGCAGCCATTCTCCCCAGTCTGTCTCGGGGCAGACCGAGAAACGTCAGTGTACAGAGCCCCGGAAACAAGCAGCAGCCAATCACCGGAGGAGCGAGTATCTCGTAGCCAATCAGATTTCCTTCCTCTGAAATATGATAAAGTTGATATGTGGGCAAATTAGTCGCCTAATCAAAGTAACGTTATTACAGGCGAGAATCAACATAATCAGTTAAAGACTCATACCAGCCCGAATCAAACAGAATAGGCAAAAGAAGACACACAACACACTGAGCGCAGCAATGCACACTGTAGCACATTCTCATCAGACCAGTGTACAGTAAACTTTTCTCATGGGCACAATGGCAGTCACAAGACTTCTATTTTTGTTTTACTTATTTAACTATTTTACAACATTTTAACCCAAGATGTTCATTAGCTATCGGGTATCATAATTATGTGGGAGCATTGGAAGCAGCGTGCAGCATTTTCCTTTTTCATTGTTTCTTGTAAGCTACTATAATAGGCCTATTCCAGCACCTGCTAAAAACATTCATTGGGATGTGTGTATGTGTCTTTGCTTGTTCACAATGGCTGTTGCAAAAGTTTGGTTTAGCTACAGCTGTGCACTAAAATGTAGTCCACCATTGTAATATAAAAACAATCCAGGTTATCCAGAGGAGCTGATAGACCTCACACCTCCTGCTCCCAGCAGACGTTTCCATTTCCCTTTGCTTTGTCCCTGTACCCAGTGATGTAGTGGTACATAAAAATGGGGATACACGATGAACTCCAGTCAGAGATGACCATAAGGTGAACAACCAACAATGTTAAAAAAGACAAGCAAAAAACAAACAGTTATCTGTTGTATTCAGGTGCATTTGTTTTAGTGAATTTAGTGAATATCCAAAGTCTACACAAACTTTCAAATGTATTAGTCATTACTGCCTTGAAGCCTAAAAAGATCGAACCACAGAACTTGACTGGATTTAATTTATTTTGTCAGAATTGCAGCCTGCAACGTGCTCACTGGTTTGCATATGTCTTTTGTATAGTTTCATCAAAAATTACCTGAAACATTATGTGTTATTCTGTGTTCTCTTACATATATATATATATATATATATATATATATATATGTGTGTGTGTGTGTGTGTGTGTGTGTGTGTGTGTATGTTCAGTGTATATATATATACTGTATATGTATATATATATATATATATATAAATTGAAGTGATAATTTGACCAATGAAAACCATGATTTTACAGAAGGCTCCTTGTTTTGCATGTAGTATGTCAGCAGAGAAAGCCATTACCAACAAGGAACTAACACAAGATCTTCAAGATCCTATTGTTGGAAGGGTCAGATTAGGAGAATGATATAAAAAGATTTTAAACACTTTAAATATATCCCGGAACACAGCAAAGTCTATAATCAAGACATGGAGGAAACATTGCACCACCAGGACCTTACCTAGATCAGACTGTCCCTCCAATATAGATGATCATATGGAGGGCGCTCACAGGAAGCTGCTAAGAGGCCAACAGCAAACAGGACTGCATGGTAGATGCATAAAACAAAAATTTTACATGTTCTCTACAATTTTGGGCAGTGGGGTAGGATGGCAGGACTTGTGAAAAATGTCTCATGGTCTGATGAAACCAAAACACATTTCTTTGGTCTTAGTTATGTTTGCAGCAGAGGTAAAACAGCCCATCACCCAAAGAACACAAAGCAACATCATACTATGGGCCTGTTTCTCTTCAGCGAGGTCAGGGGCTCCAGTAAGGATAGAGGGGAAACTAGCTCCAGATACACAGATATTTTGAGAAAAATCTGCTGCCCTCTGTAATTAAAGTCAAGTTAAATAATTTCATCTTTCAACATGACATTGATCCAAAGCACACAGCCAAATCAACCAAGGAATAGCTGAAAAGATGAAGAGATCCTCTAATGGCCCAGTCAGAGCCCGGACCTCAATCCTATAGAGTATCTGGGGATTGGCCTATAGAGCGGTGGGCCCAGGAGGTCCCCTTGCAATTTGCATGAGCATTAACTCTCACTGAAAGAAGAATGGGAGACAATTCCTAAATCCAGATGTGCTGTAAAGATGCTTCCAAACAGACTTACTGCTGTTATCAAAGCAAAAGGTGCTTCTGCTAAGTATTAAAGAAAAAACACACCCTGGGGTGCTCTTAAACTGTTAGATATCACCAATTTGTGATGTTCAGTGCGTTGCAGGAGTTATGGTGTGATGAAGGGTTGTAATTTATATCGTGGAGATGCTGCAGTCTATGCAATGGTGTGACACACACCACCTCGTCCTGAGCATGAAGAAGACTGAGGAGATGCTGTCCACAATGAACCCATCTCTCACATCACCTTGTATAGATACATATTGAGAACATCTGCTCGAGAGTAGCTACAACAGAGACTGTATTTTTTACGCAGACTCAGAGTCTTTGGGGTGGAACAGAAGATAATGCTCCTGTGTGTCATGCTGTAATAGAGAGAATCATCAGGTTTGGCTATCTGACGGTCCTGTTAAAATCTAAGATCACTTAGCTTGTCCAGACAGCTATGAAGAGTATGTTGTTGTGTATGCTGAATGTTCGGTTATGTGTTAGCATTATGTGAAATGCAAGTGTATGAAGAACAAGTCCTACTATGTATCGATCAATGTAATTTAGGCACTGGTAACTGGATTATTTTTTACAGTCTATGGCTGCCTATGTTCCTTCCATCCCGTGAGGCGAGAGGCGCAGCGGGGGAGATCCAGGCACGGGCTGCTGCCTCCAGCCGACCTGGGACAGTCAGAAAGCTGATGAGGCATTGGTGTCCCTGGATCAGTCCCTGGATGAAAGAAACAAACATGTATGTCATTATTGTTTTACAGCCTTAATGTTATATAGCTAACCACAGACCTATATTTATTCTGAAATATTTGTTTACAACCTCAATTTTAGTGGCTAATATGAGCTACTGTAACAAAAGCAAGGCAAGCTAACAAATCACTAATCTCTAGAGTAAATTACCACAAGCAGGCTCAAAAGCTAAGTAAGTGCATTTTCAACAAATAAACATTTATTCGCAATGCTCTTTAAGTGTGTTTAAAAATATTTGTTGGTACATGAACCATGTTAGTGAAATAAATATTGCCTAATTACATTTGTACGTCCTTTAATGTGTAGTCCTTTGAAAAAATGTGCCTCTGATTGGTGACATGTCACACCTCCTTGGAGGAAGACATGTGCTGACCAAAATGGCCGCTCCTATATGTTCTAACTCTTCACACAGGCAGTTAGTGTAGGAGCTAAACCACATCCTCTAAAACTGTTTTGGCCTGTGTTGTGAGTCACAGCTACAGATGCCTTGTGAGCTGTAGGGTTTCTGATTCCTCTGGCATGTTGTGACATAGACGTTTTGTCCTTATAGGTATCTAGAGTGGAATCCTACACAAAGTGTGTGTCCAAATGTGTCTTAAATTTTAAAAAATTAGGCAAGATGATGAGATAGCTTATAATTAGAAGCACATGGTAGTTTAACATTCTGTGAGAAATGCATTGAGTAATTGTCTATTTAGGGAACCTTTCTTGGCTTAAATGCTGCCCATTGCCCTTGTTGAAGTTACAATGCCCAAAACACTGTTAGTATAGTGTGTCTGTGTGGCACAGTTGGCAAAAGCACAGCTCTATCACCATAGTTCAATACCCTCTAGGTCAGTAAATTAAATGTCCCATATAAGTGAACCATGGTGCTGTGTTAGGAAACACTTTATATTCACCATTAAGCGATAGAAATTCACAAAAAGACTAAGTGATTTTTTCTGACTACTACAGGGTGACAGCAACCGCAACACATTTTGTAGACACACACAGCAAAGCTACTGGAAGGCAGCCCTTGAGGACAAACCGTGCATAAAGGCTAATGGCTAAAATAAACGTAGCTACGGAGAAATGTCGCCGGTTACCAGTCTCGCTTTGCCAGATTTTTCTCCCGCTGAAGGTCACATGTCCCACAATGACAAGTGAAGAGGTAGGTAGCAAGTTTACTAGTTGAAAACGTTTACTCGCTCGCTTCATCATTTCCGCCATTTCTCTGGCTGAAATTAACAACAAGCTTTAGGAAAGAGGTGAAAACAGCAACACAGCTCGGTCTGCATGTGTGGCTATTTGTTTATATCATTACGTCTCATGGAAATCTCCACATAGCACACGTTAGTTTCGGGATTGGTTACTGGGTCTGACATCGCTTATTGCAGGTTTAATGTCGCAATGAAATAAAAAAAATACTTTTTCACCTTGTTAGCTAATTTTCTATGTCATAATACACATACTTAACAATAAATGCCATAAATGTAGCAAATATTTTCTTGTATATACATATATATTAAAATCCCATTACTTGTACTTCCTACAGTGTAGGAAGTACAAGTGGCTCATGCTACCAGTAGGCGTAGATAAAAAAAAATGCCAATAATACCATCACTGATTTTTGTACAATCCCACCACTCCCATCAAATAAAACTGCCTTTCCCTCCCTAACTGATATCCCATTGGTTTACACTTTTGAATGATCCCTCCCTTCATTATGTCCCGCCCCAATATATGTTTCAATGGTAAATGGAGTTTACTTGGGTTTACCCAGCATGTCATCGTTACCATGAGAGGCTGAATCTTTGAATATGTGTAGAGAATGACAGTGGTTGGGAAAATACATTCCTGTTTTACCAAGCCAAACAATATTTTTTAATTCTATATTTTTTTCCTGACTTCCATGGGTACATTCTATTGTGTGCCTGTCAGAAATGTGAATCTATTAATTGCACAGGGAGTGTAGCAGCAGCGTAATTATGTATCACAGGGTAAGAGTGCAGGCTTATTCAATACAATGTTTATGAAAAGGGTAATGATACTCGCCAGTGAATGATTCCCATGTCGACCTGCTCTCAACGTGATCATAGAAAATATTTTTCATCCTCCCACAAAACCTACAGGATTTCTGTTAAAATGTCATACTCTAGCCCAACCGAGCCATACTGTGCCTTATTCCTGCCATCTATGTTCCACCAAAGTTGTTTGTGATTGGATAAATGAGCACTGATGATGGCAGAGACCGACTCTGCTACACCATGTAATGGAAAATTACTATGTATTCATGTAACCAGGCTGTAATCAGCGCCTGGTGCGCAGCCCCCAACTGTAACACTTGCTCTTTCTCTCAGTGGCACGTACATTCCTCCCTTAAAAAGCAGACTCACCCAAAACTCTGTATCAGTCTGCATGAGATCTTGTATGCTCTGTAGCTGGTCCTTTCTGCGCAGAAAGCTGAATAAACAGATGACTGAAACACTTGTTTTTATATAGACTTTATTTCAGAATTTCCATCACAACCACCAAACTGTTGGGTGAGGCCAGGGTTATATAGTTGAGGTGAGCAAACTCGGTGACTCTGCCACCCAGCATTATGTCTTATACACACTTACATGCCCAGAGAAGAAGAAAGATTCAGGCCCACTTGCATATTACAGTAACAGTACAGTATTCAGGAAGACCAGATAGACGCTGCACTCAGTGTTTGAGAATATTCCTCAGTGTTTACATAGGCTACATGGTTAAACATAATGCAAGAATATTGCATGCAATATTACAATCTTCATCCGTCATCAATGTGTCTTTACCAGTGACAGCGACTATCAATTTCAGTAGGCAATCAGACATGATGGTTCTATTTAAAGGTACATTTAGGTTCAGACAAAACAAGTAAAGAAAAAAATGAGTGGCTATAAAAATATCTCTCTATCTTCAGGACAAATATTGAAAAGATGAAATATTAAACATTGGGAACTTGAGACTTTCATCTACCAATTACATCAAACTTGAATATTTCATTTAGGTTCTCTATAATCATGTTGATCCTTGATTGCATATTTTATATCTCTTCACATAAGCTGTCATCAGTAACAAGGCAATGCCCTTTTTTTATAGCAAGGTATATGCTTGGTAATTCATCGCAATTTGCTGTGGCGGGCCTTTTGACATTCACAGCATGTGGCGCCACCTGCAATCTAATGCTGTCAAGAGACATAGACTAATTGCTGTTTATTGAACAATGTGATTGCCATATAATTTCCATGTATTAATGTGCTGTCATTTAGTCTCTATTGCTCTTAATTAGAATTCATATACTAATGGATTTGCTAGAATAATTACACAAGCCTGCCTGAGGATGTTGTTGTTTATGAACACAAATTATGTCCATTGAATATCCTAAGCATTAACTGCTGTTGTTTCTAGAGTTTTTTTGATATTTCTGTTACTTGATGCCATATGGGAGGTTGTTTCTCAATCACTGGGCTTGTTAGGTAACAACCCTAGTTATGAGGCAGCATGGAGAAACATGAAATGTAATTAATTCATTTTCGTTACCCGCTTATTCCTCTTCAGGATCATAGGGGGCTGGAGCCTATCAGCATGCATTGGGCAGAAGGCAGGGACGCATCTGGACAGGTCACCAGACCATCACAGGGTACAGATAGACAGACAATCACTCACACTCATATTCATACCTTTTAGAGTGTCCAATCCACCTGACTTGCATGTCTTTGGACTGTGGGAGGAAACACAGGTGAACACAGGGAGAACAGGCAAACTCCACTGGGCCGCCCTTTGATCTGTGATTTGTTCTGAAAATATTGGCTTTCAATAATAGCCAACAGGTCTTCTTTATTGTGAATATAGGTACAACTGTGATACAACTAGGTATGGCACAGCAGATTACTGCCTGGAGCACCAACTATAATGATTGTAAGGAATGCCCTCTAGAGTTTTATGGCTTTTACACAATGGTTACCAAAACATGAGTACTGGAAAGTTAGACTGAAAAGTTTTCTATATGCTTTCTATATAAAACCTTTCGAATTTGACAGAAGGCGCATGTAGTGAAAATCAAACACTATCAAATAGCAGTATTCCCCTTGATGTAAAATCCTCAACTCTGTCAGTAATCTGATAACAGGCAACATTAGTCCACCTCTACCTGGATTATTTTCAGTAGTATTTCCTACAGACAGAGTGAGATTGTTGCAAACCTAAAGGTAGCGGCCTGTTTGTTGTGCCATTATCAGCACTGTGCAGGCTGGAAATGCACTCTAACGCTGCATAACACTGTAAAATGACAGAAAGGGAGACAAATAAAAGTACAACTGCAATCTAAGCAATCGATTTCACATTTTTTTCCAATTTCTTCCCATTCAGCCACAGCGCGGCCTGTGAAATTGGGCCTAGCTAGTGTTGAATGAGAGAAAAAGGCTTCCTGGGGTCGCTGTTATTTGATGATAGCTCTGGTTTCTGTTTACCCCTCCACAGATGTCCCTTTTTGATACATTGAAACTGATATCTGCACTTTTTGCTTTCTCCCCATCTCGCGCTGAATTTTCTGGTCACAGCACTATGAACGAGAGATTTATTATTCTAGCGTGCGTTCACAATGTGATACTGTTTCGGCCTGAAAAACTGCAGGAACGACTGCAACCAATGAAATAAGGAGAAGTGTCGCCGGAGAGTATATAAGAATAGATGGGATCATATTTTGCTGCTTATCTGCAGATCCAGAAATACAACTGCTGTCCGGAGTTTTTCTCTCAAGAAAATCTGTCATCATTGGGTTCAAATTAGAGTAAATGTGGACCCTCGTGTTTTATAGTTGAAAATGTTTGGTATTTCTAAAAAGATGAAATGTGTGCTTTGTTGGTGTGTGTGTGTACAGTATGTGTGTGTATGTGTGTGCATGTTTGTGCATACATGTGTCGTATACATACAACAAAAGAGGGATTGCATTTCTGATGAATCACCTTATCGTCTCTAAAAGGCTCCTCTTCAGCTGTGAGTCAATCGCAGTCTCTTGGGCTGATGAGAGAGAGAGACAGTGAGTATGTGTGTGTGTTTGTGTGTGTGTGTGCGTGTGTGCGTGTGTGCGTGCGTGTGGAGGGGTGGGGAGGGTGGGGACGGTAAACGGTGGAGCCTCAGGTTGGCAACGATTGAATTGCAGAACAGAAGAAGAAGAAGAGGGGACGAGATGGAATGCATGAGGGAGAGGAGGCAGGGGGCGTAATTGTAGTTTAAATGTGTGTTTTTGTCAGAGATGGAGGTAATGGGTTATTATATGCCTCCGGGGACCTGTGGAAGAATGCCTGCAGATGTTGTGAAGAGCCGCTGGCTCCCCTCCGCCACTCGGGAGGAGACAAATAGGAGCACCATGGGAGGCTGCTGTAAATACAGACCTGGAGGTCCTGCTCCATGTTTAAAAAGTCCCCCCCCCCCCCCCCCCCCCCCCCCTCTCTCTCTCTCACTTTCTTCCTCACTAACCCAAACTGAGAAGCAGACCAGCAGATGCTCTGAGTCTACCCCGAAGCACCCTGATTTCTGTGCAATCCCACCACACCCACTCAAACTGCTGACCAAGTTATTTGCTAATGGCTGTTGTTTAGAAGTACAATAACTTGAGATGTGGAAGCTTTTCTGGTTTTGTCGAGGGCCTTTTTCAAACATATTCGGCTTGAAATGGGCTCTTTACACACAGGGCAGTTTGCATACATTTTATTTTTGTTGCTGATAAAAGGAAGTTGAAAGATATGAGATAAACATTGATCTTTAGAATTTAATACTCCCACACACTCAGGCCTGTGATAGAAGCGCTGCCAATAATTCCTCAATACTGAATTCATTTGAGCAAATGTGAGATTGTACAAATATCAGTCTGCTGGAAACTGCCCAAATATTATCTAGTCTGTTGCAATCCTGGTGGGTGGTCTTACCCTGTAGTGATATTAACCATTCGTGCTTTCATGGATTAAGATGGAAGGCAAGACCCCGATTTAGCAGAGATGCGCCCAAAAAGGAAATGTCCCCTTTTCATCTGTTGAAATTGTGTTGAAACTGTAACTGAGCTGATAACGCTGGATCAAAGCTCATCTGTTTTGATCTGGCTGCCAAAGAACACAGTGCCTTGTAGGAAGCCGAGGTTCACATTGCCTGTAACTTTGGGGACAATTCGGTTGGCTGGGTGACCGTGCATCGTCTGCCCTTCAAGTTGTAAAAGCAAACAAATAAGGCTGTGCCGCCTCCCACTGTGAGGTCGACTCATTTGTTCCACTTGTCCGGCTGATGGATTTGGTTTTATAAAATTTGGCTTTTTTTAGCCTCTCTCTAATTAGTGAAGGGAGGAAAAAAACACATGCACTCCACACATTTTGTCCAATTTGACTAAGCTTCTAGCCTCTTTTTTCTCCTTCTAAATCGTCCTCCAATGGTCTTCTTCACAGGCCCGTGCGTCCAGCACGGTTGAGCTCTCTCCGCGTCGGGCCGAGCCGGAACAGCCGGGAGGCTGGAGACACCCAGCTGGGAGGTCTGGGGCTCTAATAGCAGAATCGGATTAGAGGACTCCCCCCGGTGTGTGCCGCCACGCACCCGTGTGTGAAAGCTCTGCCTGTCATCAATATTGAGGCGGTGGCGCAGGGAGATCCATCAGCAAATCCGATTGCACGCAGAGAATTCTGAGGTCCCGGCAGAAAAGGCTGGGATGGGCTTTTTTCTCTCTCCCACTTTCCTTTTACATTATTCCCGGCCCCAGGAGAGTATTCTCCATCATGTCAATGTAATGTAGCACACAGAGGCAATCATGCAGCCTCCGCGGCCTCCGGGCTGCCTGCTCGGAGGAGAAAATGCAACTTTAGCACTTAATCATCTCACCCATAGCTGCCACACCAGTCTATGGGAAGGTTTTCCACACAATATGGGAGCAGATCCCTCATGGTGGGCATGCTGTTGTGTATCCCCCTTGGTTGTCTGGGGGCTTTTTGATCCTCCATTTCCCCCCTTCCTATTTGAAGAGCCGCTGCCTCAGACCTGTGCTTATATGTCAAGTCAGTCCATGCGGAAAAAGACCTCAGTTGGGTGTGATGTTACCTGCAGACACCTGCTGGAACATTTGGATTCATGAGTCCCATTCACTCACTGCGGAGTGCATGGCAATCACAGCCATTCTGCTGTGATGCCACACTGGTGAGGAAGACCATGCATGCAGAAACAGAGTGGTGTCTGGTAGGCGTGGGGGCTTTATTGATATTGGCTTACATGCTCACCAGACGTTACTGTTTCATCCCTGTGGGGTGTGGCCCGAGAGTGCGTGTTTGATAGAAAACAGAGACAGTGCAGCCCCAATGTGTGTTTGTGTGTGTGTGAGAGAGAGAGAGAGAGAGAGAGAGGAGATATTGTGTGTGTGTGTGTGTGTGTGTGTGTGTGTGTGAGAAAGAGAAAGAGGGAGAGAGAGACGAAAGAGAGAGAGTGTGTGTGTGTGTGTGTGTGTGTGTGTGTGTGTGTGTGCGTACGTGTACGTGCGCATAGGAATGAACAAGGAGGTGTGTGTATTATCAGGTGATTGATCGGCTGCATGCATGGCTCCAAGGGAAGACACAGAGAGAGGTCAAACAAGACTGTTCCAAATAGACCTGTCGGAATCAGCCTGGGGGAGGCCTAACTGGTTGGACAAGGGCGATACTTTTTTACTACAAGTGCCCTTGCTTTACTGTGCTTGGGCTGGACAAGCCCATGTATTATTCACTGGTCTCACTGGGTGATAAATGGGAAACCTCCTATCCAGAAGCAGTGGAATATGCACTAGTGCTTATCTCTTTTAATTCCGTGACCGGGGGCCAAGTCAGTGAATTAGTGGGCAGAGTATAACAATGCTGCTAAGCTGCAGGGGCAAGGTTGTTTAACCAGACATTAGGATATTTATCCAAAAGCAATTTATATGACAGATAAGATTGGTTGTTTGCCGACAATATTTTTAAGATGTTATTTAAAAGTAATACATTATGACGTAACCGTTTTGTGCTGGGAATATGTCATTTTTAAACTTTACGTTCCACCAACACGTAATTTGCTGTTAACAAGTCGTGTTCATTTCACGTGTTTCTGTGAGATCAGGTTGGATTTATGCTAAAATGATTCTTAAATTAATTGTGATTGTGACCACATATATTTTCTGTATCCCCTGGAAACTGTTTTTCATCAGTGTATTTATTTATGTCTGCTCCCTGCTGCATTTGATGTGCAACTTACCAGCCCACTAGAAACTGTTGCGAAGCCTTGATGAAAGCACAAAGTAAATCACTGGAGTTACGGCTTGCACGTCAGCGCTTGTGTTTTTAAAATGCGCCATCGCAACAAATGTCATGGCAATATGTTAATGAATAAATCATACAAGTCGCAGCTCTCTCAGCGCTTTGTTTTCAGATGACTTCTTTTCAATTCAAAAGCATTCAGCTCTATAAAAAGATAAACTCCACTTTGTCAACTGCATATTTGAAAGCATGGCATTATGGGTCTGTTCACAAGCATAACAAACAGTAATTTTGTAGCGTTCTTGCCAACATTAATCTTTCAATAGGGAGACGTGTACATAAAAATGGATAATTTTCTCAGGTTTTTGTGTTTGTGTATTTCCTGTATGTTGTATCATGCAGAGACCAATCTTTATTATATAGAGTGTGAGCATCCATTAATTTAACTAAATGCCACTGAGTTGACTTACTGCCTGTATTGTGTGTGCATGTCTGAGTGTGTGTGTGTGTGTGTGTGTGTGTGCCTGGGCCGGATTATCCATATATGGCACCAGCCAATTTGTCTTGTCAGTGGGCATCACAGCATTCAAACCACAATTATACCTTTAAAAGTTTCGTCATATTTTCTTTATATATTACTCTCTGGCGGGAATGCATACACGGCCAAAATTAACCTTTGATACTAAAAAAGAATATAAAGAGAAAGAATCGTGATTGGTGTGTAGGTGCCCATGTGTCATGGGGCCGGAACGCACTGGATCCGGGATCCGTGAGTGAATCTGACGACAGAACACGCGTTCCAGTTCTGCAAAAATAAATACGGAGCAGTACCGGTTGTTATACAGGTTTTGGTGGCTTAAACAACTGGTTTGGTTAGTTTTTATACCAAGTTTGCCGGTTGGGCGGTGTTTGGACCTTCGGGCTAATCACAGTGCTTAAAAACGCAAACTCCACCCAACCGGGAAGCTGGGCCACCTTAAACAACCTCACATCAAATGGCAGGCACAGTTAAATCTGACAGGTTGTGTTGTGAAATCACCAGCAAGGATGGTTGGTGTCCGGCCGATTGCGGTTGGCTGGTCTGGACTAACGTCCCAGTCCAGCCCTGAATGTGCTGCTCCTTTCACCTTCTGCAGGTCCCACTGTCACATCACCTCACCTGTAGTGACTGTTTGCTACAGTCAGAGCTTGCTTTATTTGGTGGTACGGTATGTGGGGCTTTGTCCGTGGTGCTGAAGTTGCATTAGATGTCTGTAATGGGTTTTTTTTTTCTTTTTTGTTTTATGATTTTTTAGTCATGCTCTGTAATGGTTTGGCATTTAGTCTTCATTCAGGCCTTTGAAAATTTATGTTGGAAACCATGATTTTTAAAATGATGTCTTTGATGTGAGTTGCATTAAAATTTGATACAGTATAGCTCTGTGTGTAAAGCCTAAAATGGCATTTGTAGTCAATCTATGGTGTAAAGTAATTTGTTGGTTAGTACATTGTCTTATATTTGTCTGTAGTATATGTGTTGAGCCTGTATAGTTTAAGTTAATGTAAATGTATGATCTTTATTGCCATAGTAAATGTAACTTTTTTACGTGTAAAGTGGAAGGAGGGGGGCACTTCAAGTGAGGTCACTCTAGGGCACCGCACTGTGTTAGGTGTGTGCGTGTGTGTATGCATAAAAGTTGCATGTCTGTGTGTGCACGTGTGAAGCTTTGGGTGGCTTCTTGTTATTGTTTGCCCTTTTCTGTCTACAGCTTTTACAGTTCCAACAGTTCCTCTAATGTAAACACAAGAGCGGCTATATCTCCATGAACTGTTTTCCCAGGGTTTCATTTTGAGAGCAACACCTTATATTCCCCATTTCGCCATCAGAGACAATTCCTCATATTCTCCTCAGCCCTTCTCGCCCTCCGTCCTCGGCTCCGCTACAATCATATCACAGCAATTGGGATGAAGCGAATCCTACAGTACAATGACACTACCAGCCTTTGTTTTTCCACACAGAAACTGGATGTCTGCCATGGAGCTTTCTGGAATACTAATGAGGGTGCTTAGCGAGTCAAAGTTACTGACCTGAGGTGCCGAGATAGAGCACAGAGCGAGGAGCGGTGGCCAGCCAGACACCGTCTGCCACAATAAGACTGCAAATGTCAAAGTTTATTACCTCTGGCCTGGCTTACCCTCATCAGTCAGCGCTGATGGCAAACTACACCCACGCCTTATTCTTCCTTTTACTGGGGATTGTGAGTTTTGGGCTGACAGAGGGGTAGAGATTTTGTCACGCTCCAATCACCACAGCAATGTCTCACCAGAATGTTTTGCATTATAGCTCACCTAGTGGAGAGATGTCATGTTTTCATTACAGAATCAGAACTCTTTGGAAGGCAAACAGTTCCTAAGGGACATATTACCTGTCAGAGTGACACAAACCAACCAGTGTGTGTGTGTGTGTGTGTGTGTGTGTGCGTGCGTGCGTGCGTGCGTGCGTGCGTGCGTGCGTGCGTGCGTGCGTGCGTGCGTGCGTGCGTGCGTGTGTGTGTGTGTGTGCGTGCGTGCGTGTCCTGTAATTAAGTGTTCAACCCCAGAAGAAGCCCCCTCCACATCAGGCACGAGCGTTGGCGGAGAAGAAGGATCTGCATCTGCAGCGATGTCTCTCTTTCTATCCACTTCCCTCGATGTTCCCTCATCTCTCCCTTTTCCTTGCCCTCCTCTGTCTTATTTTTTTTTTTTTGTATCTTTCATTTTGGCACTGATTTGGTTTCTGCCGGTATCTGGCCGTATCTCTGTTTTTCCTCTGCCTATTATTTTTTTTTCTCTCTCTCTCTCTCTCTCTCTCTCTCTCTCTCCCAACTTTTCTAACTTCATTTTAATTCTGCTCCACCTCCTTCTCTCTCCACATCCCCTCCCCATTTCTCTTGCTCTCTCACCACAGGTGGCGAGGCCAACAAAAAAAAAGAAGAAAAAACACACACACAAAATAAAAGAAAGGGAATGATCCCCCTTTTCTGCTCCTCATGCCTCTCCATGAACATGGCCAGGGTTAGGCTTGTCAGGCAATTAATGCAGCGCTCCATGGCTATGCGGAGCCCCTCTGCCGTAAACAAAGCCTATTCATGAGCTGGGAGATGAGGCCCATGCCTTCATTTGTATCAGGGGGAGAATAATTACACCCATGCAATGAATCTATCTCCACACGCATTGATTCATTTTACATGTGCGATGATAAGGCAATCTGTTTAAGGCGTCTATTTCTTCCTCCTATTTTTTGTCACTCATTAATTCACATTCCAATGTAACATTATGGATTACAGTGGGAAAATCTCATACTCCTCATGATGAGTGTAAATTTGCATCACTCTCCCAATTCAGCAGAAGCCTGGTCTTTAATCTTGGCTGAATCACAATCACTCAGTATTAGGGAATACACAGGGTTTCGTGCACAGAAGCATTTAGTCGATGAACATTTCCTATTTTACTAAAATAAACTTTAATATGACAAGAGATTACAGATAAAAATTTGTTGTATAAAGACATGTGGGGTTGTGGGATTTGATGTATATCTGAGTTCGCTCACAGAGAACACATGAAATGGAAGTTGCTGTTAAAAGACTGTGAAAAGTTCCAAACTGTAATCCAAATTTGCAAAAAAATAAAAACATAACTATTAATAATTGATTTAAAAGGCACAGCAGAGAATGTCAGATGTTATGCAGCAGATAAATATGAGTTTTACACTTTTTTGCTTTGTGCAAATGTCTGTATTTCACCGTTTGTAAGCATAAAATTAAAACATATATTTTGGGTTACAGCAGCATCTGAGAGTCATGGAATGCTCATTTTCCAATCTGGAAGTCCCACTTTCATAATACGTGCATAATAGTACCCATAACTGACGTACTCGAAGAATTACAGGTTTGGGGCTTTTAAGTGTTTCTGTCATTTGTGCTTCCATTTAACATGATATCTGCAAAAAGTGAATTTTGATGGGTTGAAATTGGACAATTATTATGTAAAAATGTTTGCGACAACCAGCAATTTGAAAATACCCAAACCTTCAAACACAACTGGGTGGTGTTCTGTGGAAGAGCAACATTGCCATCTATCATCTAGCAATAGAATAGCAGCTATACAAAAAATGCATTTTTTCACTACACTCAACAGAAGAAATATCATATTTTTTGAGGGACATAATCATAAGACACACAGACAATTTTTGTCAGAATGGCCAAAGCATTTTGTAATATTTATTTTGCTAAACTATAAGTATGGGTGTCTTGTCTGTCTTTATGCAGTGATAGCGAAAAAAAAGTTTGCATTGAGTCAATGAGTAAATCACAATGAAGACAGAGCAGGCTTATCTGTCATTGACAACAGACACAATGAGGCTTTACAATATAAGCTGACCCTAAGGAGGGCAGCCCAGCATTCATGATCCCTAATGGTCCTGAATGTCCCCTCCCTCCCATCCGCTCTGCCCTGACTGACAGGCTGATGGCCTACTGACTGACATTCCTCATGCATACAATGCTGCCAGCACAGCCTTGTATGGGAATACTGTACTGTGAGCCTGGGATTTATTCCTCTGGCCTGCGTTGAGGTAGTCTATTTGCATGGGATGCGGTGGTGCTGCCATAAAGTCAAATGATAATACTGCTTTGCTGCCGGTCCGAAAGTCCCACTGGCGCCTACCGTGAATGTGATTTAATTTCTCCGGGCTAATATAGTGAAGAGAGTAGCTCATGGAGTGGTCCTGCCTGTGAGAGAGATTACAAGTGGAGGTGGTGCAGGTGATTAAAGGTGTGTCTGATAGAGCTGTGTGTGTGTTTGTTCTGCTGCTGGGATAGCAGTGGTGACATCAGAGTGTGTGATGCATGGCCGTTCTTTTTATTACCACACACACACACACACACAAACACATCCTTTATGCACATGGATATGCGCATCCACACACACGCGCACGCACAGACAGGAATACACACGCTGAATGCCACAGTGCCGTCGTGATTGAGAGAGATGGCTTCTTTCTTAACCATAATTTCATGCATAATGTCACAGATCTGGATGCTCTGCAGCCCGACTGTTCTCCTCTGAATCCTAATTCCACATTCAGATTGGTTTATTTCTGAGACGCCTCGGCAAATCATGCCCCTAATTAATCGGAATGATGCATCGATTCCAACTTCCTTCTTCCCTTTCCTCTGCAATTTTCAAGGGCTCATGAGGGATGCATGTGGAAATAGAAACACAATCAAAGGAGAGAAATCCCCCAGAAAAAGACTACAGACTATGGCTATTTCAGATGTAGCGTTTGATTATACTACTGTGCACAGTTCAGTAGCATTACGGCTATGCTATGGTTATGCAAATCTATATGAATAGATTTTTTAATCAGAAAAAAACTAAAACCATTCAAGACAAATGCAAACAAGTATATGTAAATTCATGTTAAATCATAAACTCGGAGCGAGCTTCCCTGCCTCTGAAACCGCAGCTCTGCTACATCTCTCTCTTCCTAGCTCTGCCTATCTCTCTCTCTCCCCCACTCTCTTCCTCCATCCCTCCATCTTTTCCTCTTCAACTCTAACAGCCCTTGACAGCTGGAGATGAAATAGAAATTTCGATATCAAACACCTACACAAAGGAGGGCTGACCTTTGATCAACGGGCCGTTTGATGTTGTGGCATGAAATTTGCATCGCGGGAGCCGGGGCAGCAGACGCTACTGCGAGGGGATAATGCCTGGGCCCTGTCAGGGAGCCGCGAAGGTCAAGGGCCTTTTAGGAAAGAACAAGCCCTCTAATCCCCCACAAGGGCCCTGCGCTGCATTTGATGTTCAATACACAGAAATAGAATAGAAAATCGGGTTCTGCGAGCAGAGCGGGAACTGTAACAGCATTCATTAGGCATAAGTCTATGCGTGAATGGGTGAGGAAGGACGTTTTTGTGTTTAGAAAAACATAACCTCGCCTGGTCAGGAGATGATGTTCCACCTGTCAGATGTAACGGGTTTCGCCTCCAGCTGAAAAAAAACAAGTCTGGTCGTTCAACAGCCCAGACTGTCTCGCTATCCTTAAAGCACTTCTTAATTTGTAAGCAGCTGTTTGCCAGAAGTAAAAGGGACCTCCACTCTCAGGTCTGTGGTGGCCGTTTCAGAGCATACGGCACGCTCCGTCAGAATGTTGTCTATTGATCTCTGGACGGGCGGATCAGTGGAGCTCTGAAGCTGTTTAATTATTCAAGCTGGCATGTCATTTTTCATGCTTGGTGCTGTATGAGGCCCAAAATAAACCTGTCACTCCCACTGACCATCTTTCATCTGGCCATCAGCTTGCAGCCTCATTAGCCGCGCAGCACAGGTGAGGAAAGGAAAGGAAAGGAGAGGAAAGGAAAGGAAAGGAAAGGAAAGGAATAAAGAGAGGAGAGGAGACAGGCATGCACACACGCACACACACACACGTACACAGAAAGACACACTCACACCTCACGCACACACACATATACACTATTTAACAGGTCTGCTGCAGTGTGTCGTCCAATCATTTGATCTCATTTCAGGCAATATCATCATCTTTCCTCTTTTCTGTAATCAATATTTCAGTTACATTTTTGGTCCCAATTTCAAAGTGCTGCCATATGCATTGGAAAGGGTTTTGTAATACACTAAAGCCAAATGTGTTCGTTTGATTAATTCATGAGAGTGATTGATACCAAGTTTGACGATTTGGGTCTAGGTTATTTAAGTGTATAGTGAAATTATCAATGTGTTGTTCAGTTGCTCCAGGTTATCCCAGCCATCATCACTGCATCATGCTGGTAATCCTTTAGGTGTGTGTGTGTGTGTGTGTGTGTGTGTGTGTTCATTCTTCTTGCATTTTTCTCTCTTAATGATTGTGTCTTGTGGATGAGTCTGTTTCATTACTCAACCATGCAGGACAAACAGAGAAGTCACCCAGATGCCTTTCATTGGTTCATGGTCCACCAATATCAAAAAATCTTTTCAACTTAAACTTAACCAACAGACTCACTGTAAAATATAACAATCACTCTTATGGTGACTTGTCACTGAGTCATATGATTGCTGCATAACCTTTGGCATTCTCCAGTTGTAATAAAGGCACTTTTTTTCTCTCACTGAAAATAGGAATCATTCTGCTAGGACAGATATCCTCTCCCAATAAATCAAACAAAGTCAGAGTTCACCCAGAACCTCTCTCATGTCTGAGACATTCTTTATGCATCTCAATAATCTCCCGGGGGTGATGAAAAAAGCCCAAATATGGTCCAATGTATTGCATTACCTCACTCGCCATATTTCCTGACACCAGTATGAGGTAACTGCTGAGCCTCACGCTCCTCGTTTTTAAGACTCAGGAGTTTGCTGGCTTGATCAATATTTTTGTTCCCTGTAATTATCTCACCATTACACTCATTAATTACACTTTCAAGGCTCATTTCCAGTGTTGGTCGCAGCTGCCCACTCTGAGGAGGAATCCAGAGAGGTGAGGATGGGAGAGGGGAGGGTGGAGGGGCGAGGGGAGAGTGAGGCCTGATTAATACTCTGTCTCTCTGTCTGAGGCTGGCTGCCACTCGCAGGGGGTAAAATGCAAGTATTCTGTCATCTGAGACTCCACCAAGTGGGAGACAAACGAGGTCTTTGGTGGCCAAATCGATAAGTTCCTCTGATGAGCCAAATTTAGAGAGCGCTGCTCTGCTTTGAAGTAATCCTCTAACACCCTGATGTAAGACTTTTCCAGAGAACGTCCTGTGTAGCCGCTCCGAGTGCAGGATACATAAAGTATGGATTGAGAAATTGAGTGAAAGCTCACTTGGATCGGTGCCGACTGTACTGATGCACTGCTGTTATTCAGCGGCACATGAGGACACACTGCAGACTAAACTCAGCTCAACGTGTTGCCTGCGAGTTGGGCCCGTCAGAAGTCAGCCACATTGCGCTGAAACTATGATGAAGCATAAACACATGATCACAGCTGGCTCAGCACACCACTGGAGCTATTGTTAAACTTTAATGTGCTACCTAAGTTAAAAACCTTTTTACTCTTGTCTTATCACTAACTTTACTACTTCTACTTTACTAACTTTAACCTTTTATTAATTCTATTTTTCATTCTTTCTATTTGTTTTATGTAGGCCATGTCATCTTATCATCTTATTAGTATTATTACTATTATTGCCTTTTTGTAACTATTGTAGTTACCATTGCTATTAATTTTTACTATATGTTTTTACAGTATTATTCTTACTATTTTTTTTTTTTTTTATCTTTAAAGATGCTACACAAATAACATTTAGTATTATTATTATTATTATTATTATTATTATCATTATTACTATAATTATTATTATTATTAGCATTATTAATTGTGGCATCACAGATGATGTAGAAGAAGATGATCAATACATTTCTGTAATAAATTGACAAATGTATCGATATTCTGCTTCATCTATGATGTGGCCTACTTTAAGACTATCCATGTCTAAAAGAGAGTGAGTTGCCCAAGGAGTTTTCTGTTCTGCGTCTCCCCTGCTCTCCTCTACGCTGACTTTCCATTGTCTAGAAATAAAGAATAAATAACTGCCTGTCCTCCTTTTTGAAAAAAAAAAAAGTGGAATGAGCTCCGCTGATCGCAAATCCTGGGTGATGTGTGACGTTGCTAAATGTGATCACTGCCTCGCCAGCCTCCCCATCTGTCCAGGAGGCCGGGTTGCCAGATTGGCTGAACCGTTTCACTGGACTCAAACAGCTGTCAGCTCCCATCGACTGCAGGTTCCCATGACAACACCTGGATACACTGGACAGTGAAGGGAAGAACGAGATGCTGCCGTCACAAGAATAAAAAAATCTGTTCATAACGGTTGTGCAGTGAGAATTTTTGATCAATGCTGTTGATATGAAATGGAAGAAAAGGCCACTGTTGAGTTATTATTTGCAATATGTCTGACTCCCTTCATGTCACTGTCTCTGTCTCTGTCGAGGACTTATGCGCAATGTTGCTCTCACCACTGAGCACTATGGGACCAAGTGCTCCAGTGCAAATAGGTAAATCCAGCAGGGGGCAGACTCAGGTCACTACTAGTTATAGCTTCAGCCCTCATGTCCTCTTCTAAACTCCCTGAGCAAAGCCTCAGCTGGTCAGAACTCAGCTGAACAACACATTGCAACCAAGTATTGGCACACTGATGCCATCTGCTGTCTGTAACCCCAAAGCTGGATTTCAATGAAATGTTATGAGAAACACACTTTCCATTTTGAACTCAAAGCGTTATTGGAATCTCTTAAATTCAGAAGATATAACGTTGACTTTTTTCCTGTGTGATGAACATCAAATGATGAGTAACAATGTGTGGTCAGGCAGGTATAATCTGGACACAGACAGGATTTCTTGGATTTGGTTTTGTATGAATCTAAACTTCAGCGACGGTGTAACTGCTAAAGTATAAGCCCTTGTCTGTCTTGACTTCTCTGGCAATAAGTAACACACGTCAATCTCTGCAAGTCATGGGATGCATGAGTTGAACTGCTCTCTCAGTAAGCATGCCTTACATATGGATGCACTCTGAAACCATGTAATCGTTTGGCGGCGGAGGGGGGCAAGAGCGGGAGAGGCTATTTAACTGCTGAGATATAAGTGGTTTGGCATGTAGGACAGAAGATGGGAGGGGGGCAACGGAGAAAGGGGGAGAGGAAGAATGGTCGGGGGAGGAAAAGGAGGAGGAGGAGGAGGAGGGGTAGGGGTAGGGAGGGTTGCACCTTGAGTCGGGGGGGCGCAGCTGCGAGCGCGGTGGCGTGCGCAGCCGGTTGGGCCAGGCCAGGCCCAACACACAGCAGTTTCACGCCTCAGCTGCAGAGAAGTCAACTGGGAAACTGGGGGCTAATAAAGAGGCTGGGAGCAAATGATTTTCTCCTTTTTTTTACGGAGTCTGTTCCCAACACAAGCCTGCCTTAAGGGTCTGCATGTCTGTATCTGTGTCTGTGTATATGTGTCTGTGTGTATGTGTGTGCGCCTGTGTGTGTGTGTGTGTGTGTGCGCGCGTGTGTCTTTGGCGTGCACATAGCATTACACAAGACCATATGGTAAAAGGCAAGGGCCCAAACCTCCTGACCATGACAACAGAAAACAGATGGTTTTCTGTCAGCCAGCAGCACAACACAAACAGGTACAACTCTTCCAGCAGGGGAAGTCCAACTAAATCAAACAGCCTTTGGCAAACTATACCTGTTGTTGTTGTTCTGAGATTCTCTGAGGAAATTAATCTGATGTTGAATATAATACAATGCACCAATGATTGTTATTCTATCTGATTTCTTTAAAAACTGGAGCAGTGTCAAGATGCGTAGACATTCTGGCTTTGTTCCACACTTGGCCATAGAAGTGTTAATAGCAGAATTATCTGTAGCCTCCACAAGGGGGCAAACTCTCTCCAACATTAGTATGTAGGCCTGCTGTAACTGGAGTCATAAATATGCCGCAGTTCCTCAAACTATAGACGTGTCTTGTAAGTATGGCAAAAGTGGCCATAACTGATTAACTCAAGTACTGCAGTTTAATCCAGGCCTGCAGTGAGTCTAGACCAGTCTGTTATTCGAGCAAGGCTTTGATGGAGGGCGCCTCACTTTTTTCTTCAAAGGCATGCATGCCTTTCCTTTCACCTCGGAAATTAATTTTCAACCTTGATATACAAACTTGGCCGATTCATTCCTTTTTCAATGGAGTGGGTTTTTTTTGCTTGTTTGAGGCAGGAAGCGAACACAGGAGGATTTGTGCTCCGTTGTGGGTGGGGGTCTCAACCCCCACCCTCCCCACCCAGGGACTCAACTTGACGTTGGGAGATGAGACGGGAAACAGGTGTCACCCATGACCTTCAATGCTCAAACACTACTGGCTTCACAATCAGGGGCGCTTCCAGGATTTATTGAATGGGGTGGCCACTTCGGGGGGGGCCGGGGGGGGGTTTGGTCTGCTCACAGGCTACCTTCCCCTTTCTCCTCTCATCTTTTCTCCCATCGCTGCATCGGCCTTGTCGAATATTAGGTAACCCCACACTCCCACGTTTGTCATCACAGATTATTTCCATCAGAGTTGATGAGCACTCAGGATACTGTGTTTAACATCAATGCCGCATTACCCAGTTACACTGCGTTTCTCTTGTGTTCACCTCAGTCTCACCTCAGCTCCGAAAGATGACCCCTCAGACAAAGACGGGAACACAAAGCAATAACCTCTAAATCCCATCGACGGGCTTATGTGAAGCCGGAGACGATGGGGAAGTCTGCTGTTGAGGAGGATAGATGTGGGAGCCGGCGGTGTCGGTGTCCTCAGCGCGTCTGTCAGCGCCGCTCCTATCGCCCACTCTGTTTTCCTCATAAGAAAAAGATTAATTCTGCAGATTATCGAGGTTCAATAAAGTACTTACTGTTAACCAGTAATTGGGAGAAGTTGATGCCTTGTCCGGACTTGGACGATTGGCGGTCAAACAGAGGTAAAGGACACAGTAGACAAGAACTATACTAATCCTATAATAAATCTGAGACGGATACTATACAAATATCACAGCACAGCTAAAAGCCCCTATAGGAATATCTATTATCCTATATGATTCTCAATATGTCAGCCAATTATTCTTATTATTATACAAACCCCTGTCTAGAGGGCCTTTTTTATTTAAGTTCCTTTTAGGCAATCTTTCAAGTGAACAGCTGTATGTAATAGCTTTATGACCATTATCTCACCACAAACATGACCATAGAAATCCCTAACCGTTTGTCTATAGAAGGGCGCCTGTTTATGGACTAATGGTTATCCTGGTTGTGTGTCTATGGTATGAGCCTGACAGCCAACTGTTTGACACTGAGGCCGCAGAGACAGATGGCAACCAAATGCCTTTTATTGCCTGCCTTTACCACTTGTGTGTCCCTATCACTGCCGTCATGAACACTGCTGGCCTGGGACTATATGACATGAATCTCTCTCTCCCTCTCTCTCTCTCTCCAACCCAAAACAATCTACAAAGCTCCCCAGGCCCCCAGCCGATCAGATTCAAATGAATGCAGTGATACAATCAGTGATTTATGCTTTTCACATTTAAACATGCTGTATGCATATCTGCTGTAGGTAGTGCACGCCTTTTTCTGGTGCAACACTAATGTATTTGTGTGTGTGTGTGTGTGTGTTTGTGTGTACATGAGCATCTGTGTGCACATATACTGTATGTATGTGTGTGCGTGTGTGTGTGTGTGAGCGTGTGTCTGTGTTTGTGTGTGTGTGTGTGTGTGCTTAACAGTGTCATGTTGCCACGCTATGTGCTGACACAGCGCCGAGAGCTACAGGTCGCACCTGGTGTGTGAGAGGAGTTCACCAGCTGCTGACGCTCCAATGTCAGACGCACACACACACACACACACACACACACACACACATACACACACGCAACTGTATGCTCATGCTGTATGCTCATGCTCATGTTCATTCTATGCCTTACACATGTGTGCATGTACGCATACGCCCACGCATTCACATATGCTCCTTCGTGCCATGCATGGCCCAATATGCACGAACACTGGATTCTGTATACACAAGTGCAACAAAGAACAAGACGGTGTACTGAGATGTGGTATGTAGTTCCTCTTGGGACACAATGAACTTGAAGATACAGCGAGACAGTCTGCTCTGCAGCTGAACTCACTCTGTAAAAAGATGCATTTGAAAGGCTGTAGTGTGAAATGTGCTTTGTGGGCTATTCTCCTCCGGGGGAATGTAGAACCTGTAGATCGCAAAAACATATTCAGGGGGTTTGGCAGACGATAAATAGGCCCAATGTGGAATCAATCCGTTCTCTGACTCACCAGCGGTAGATAGGTAGACTTTAACAATGTATTTGACATTGTGAATTATCCACAGGGCCTTTGTGCTTCCTAACTTGGTCATGTTCCTCTGGCTGTTTATTGAGTCGCAAGCCAGAAGTGTCAAGGTTTGTACCCGTACACACTCCTAGCCACTGATAGCACATTAAGGGAATTCACACATTGTCCTGACCACTTTAAACAAGAGGAGAAAGATCAAAGACTGTCTAGCCTCATAACTACTCCAGTGCTATACGCTGTCAGGCCAACGAGTGGAGTCGCCTGACATTCTGTTGAGATAAAACAGGTCACAATGTAAAATCAAAAAGCAATTTGCGAAAAGTGTGTGGCTGAAATTAGAGATAAGGAATCAAAGTTGAGAGCTGGCGCAGGTCGAGTCACTTTTGAGGTTGGGGCTTGAAAGGTGACGCTAGCAGGGCGACTATCACTTTCTCCCAATAGAGTCTAATCTAATCAGTTGTACTACAGTAAAGGCAGACTGGAGGTGAGGCTTTATAGACGCCAGAAGCCCAACACTCCAGAGATTAAACTCACTTCAGACGAGACTGGAGACTATGGAGTCTATAGAAATATAGGAAAATATAGAAGCCGAAAGCGTCAGTCTGCTTGTGCGATAATGAGAGATTAAGACTATTTGAAGAAGATTATATTTGTGCGTTGTATTTATTTTGCATAGCAGATTCATGTTGCTTTCTCTCAAAGTGCAGTGCCTCAAAAAAATACTAAAACGCCTCACTTAAAATACTAAAACGGTGGGTTTGTTTTCCTCCAAAGGAATTTTCTCCATGCTCTGCTCTTGTTAACACATATTTGTTTGTGGTGGGAGAGGGAGGAGAGAGGAGGGCGAGGTGAGAGGCAAGGAAACCATCATACCCCCTTCCGAGATGCACAAGCCCCCATTATCCCCTCGGCCCGCCCCCCCCCTCTCCTTCTCTGAGTGGGGGCTCATAATTGGACCTTTGTGCTGTGTGTGAATTCTTCGCCTGCACACACTTTCCCAGACTGTGTCCGGCCACCAAACAGATGGGGTCTGTGTGTGCAGAGGACACACACGCACACACACACACACACACACACACACACAGCACACAAACTCACACGCACACACGTACACACAGGTCCAAGGGACGTGTCACACACCCACGCCAGACCCCTCTCATGCCCCATTAATAAAAAAACGCTGCACAATAACAAGAAAAGGAGTTCGAGGAGCCCTCAGCCCCTGCGAGGAGGCCTTGCACCCCTGTATCTGTGGGTCCGTAATGCACCGAACATACAATAATGTTTTTGTAGGTGGGACGTTTGAAGTCATTGAGGGAGAATGCATCATTTTTGGGGAAAGGGGCAGAGAGAAAGGCAACGGCCAAAGGTCTATTGTTTGGCCTTTCCTGGCTTTGTTCACATTATTGGACATTGTGGTAAATAGCATGGCTTGGAAGAAAGCAACATATTGCCAAGGCAACCGGAGTCTGTAATTGTCTGTTAGGCCTTTAGAGTTTGCAGCTGCACAGCCCCTTCTCTCAAAGAGCCCCGTTTTGGCCATTGGGCGATAATGGTGAAGGCGGGGTGGGGGTGGGGGTGGGGTTCTCCCACTCTCTCTGTCTAAAAGTTTCAAGGACTCTGCAGCCTGTCAAAACCCCCGCTTTTACTATTCTCGTCCTCTTTCTCTTTTCTTTTTTCTTCTTTCTCCCATCTCATTCAGTCTACCGGCCGCTCCGGCTATTCACTCATTCGCTCATTTCTTCGGCCCGTTTCTGCCACTCACTCACTTTCTCACTCCATCCCTCAGTTTGTCACACGCCCTCTTTACTCTCGCACTCCTTCCGTCTTGCACTGCCCCTGCGTGTCTCGTTCACCTCTCTCTCTCTCTCTCTCTCTCTCTCTCTCTCTGGCAGGTACCTCAGTGTGTGAAGAGATAACAGAGTGTTGTAGGGCCGTTTTGCTCCATAAGTCAGCCGCTCGTTAGGCTGTCGAGCCGGCTTCCTTTTGACACTCCTATCCATCAGCAAATATGCTCCGTGATCCATATCTCCTGAGCAAGGCAGATCCCATTTCATATCAGCACAGGGGCAGGGAAAACACTATCTTTTCACATGGTAAATGTCTGTATTATAATCACCAGAGACAAGAGAATATGATTTATGTCCCCCGACAGATATCAGATAACATTTTTCTGTTGACTTTTGAGTGTTTGTATGCGTGTGTGAGAGAGAGAAAGAGATAAAATGAGAGGGGCAGAGCGAGAGGGTATGAGTGTGTGTGTGTGTGTGTGTGTGTGTGCTCTTGCATGTGTGTGTGTGTGTTTGGATGCACATGCTCATGGGTGCGTGTATTGTTAACTGGTCCGTCTGTCTCCTGTGTGTCATGGCATATAGGAAACAAAGAGAGAGGCCTGCTTCCCGCCATTTAAGAGCAGGACGAATCGGAGTGGGGTGCTTCCACAATTCAAAGCGAACGACATGATGGATTCTGGCAGGGATTTCCTACCAAATCGATAGTCATGCCTCACCGACGGAATGTAGCTGGAACATCTGCTGCCCGGGGTCCGGCCGACAGGTGCTGCAGAGCGGCACAGTGTCGTGAGAACACAGAACCCGCTGGGAGCGGGGCCGAGCCAGGTGCTGCAGAGTCCGTCTGCGGGGGGAATCCGCTTTATTAAACCAAGCAGAACTGTAAGCTCCATCCAGGACAGGGCAGAGCAGAGGGGGCACGGGCCAGCTCAACGCCCACACAGACTAGTTCTGCACAAAGAGGAGACGGCTTACTCATCACTATGGACTCACCGCTCCCTCCAGCTCCCACATGTATCCTCTGTCACAACAACCACTGTTGATGAAAAGCACAAAGTTGAAGGCTTGTCATGTAAAGGCAAGGGTTGCTTCTCTTAAGCCGTACGAACAGAAGTAGGGAGAAAAGCATGAGAGGAGATACGTTCCTGTGTTCCTCATTGAGAGCTTTTTTTGGTAGGAAATATGGAAAATGTAGAGGAAAAAAATATTGAAGTCGTTGCAGGAAATTGTTTTGCCCTGCTATATAGTCTGCATAGTGGGGGAAATTTACAGAGGGAAAGCTATTCAGGGGGAAAAATAACTGAAGCGACACTTCACCCAGAAATGTTTGTTTTTCCCATTTTGGCGGTATTGACATAGCTGCTCCTTCGTTCCGGCCTGTCCTGTCCTTTCACAAACACACCCAGGTGCATGTTGGGAGTGCAGCAGCCAGCCAACCGTGTTGCTGCAAGCCCTCACCACGGCAACAAGCCCAGTGGAATTGATGATTTTCAACACTCTTCCCTCAGGGAGCGCGTACATTGCTGACTACGGGGACTGCAAGGTGTGTCAAAGAAAAGACTGTTACACACAACCTGGGGTTAGACATGGGGTTATCGTCCAGTTTACTTGAATGAGCAACATTCAGGCAAGATGTTCCCCAGCTGCGGTGATTTTCACAGAGCCCTGAGAATTGCTTGTTTCCCCCAAACTTGGAATTCTGACATGCTGAGCAAATCCTTTTTGTTAATTTGGGTTCTTGGTGCCAGAAATGTGGTGTGATATTTCACTGAGAAGGGAGAACTGTAAAGTCCAGCTGTTGGTTTGACGGGTTTAAGGCCCAGCTGGTCATGGCCTGTTTGTGTGTGTGTGTGTGTGTGTGTGTGTGTGTGTGTGTGTGGTTGGGTGGTGTGCACATACAAGTGTGCACATACAAGTGTGCATTACTTATCCACTGGCCTGTATCAGTAAACTCCATATGCTTTAATTTGCTAAATGGCTACCGGCTGATGTAATGAAGTATGATGTTCACCAATTAACTATGCCTTTGAAAAGATATGTGCAAGGTTCAGGCTAACTGGAATGAGCCTTGATGAAGTGTGAAATATTGGTGAAACATTGAATATTTGAGCTCGCTGAATAAAATCCATAAATATTTATAACAGCTCTGGGTAAGGACCGGGTAAGGACCATTACTTTGCAGAATATGCTTAGTCTGCCTAATTAGAAACAATGTAATTATTATTATTTGATTTGCCCAGCAAGGCTTTGAAGATTCGTTCAGCCTTTTTCTAACCACCCTCCCCTGTCATCAGCCCCAACCTATGGGACTCTGGGGGATGGAGGGAGGGAAGGAGGGAGGGAGGAAGCGAGGGAGGGAGGGTGAGTGAGGTAAGGGGTAAGGGGAGTTGGGTCCTTTCCCCTGGGTGTGGTGGTGAGTTAGATGAGCCCTGCCTGTCCCCCCATGGGGATGAAAGGCAGCACAGTCTGTCCCAGACACCTTCCTCTCTCCTCTCTCCTCTCCTCTCCTCTCCTCTCCTCTCCTCTCCTCTCCTCTCCTCTCCTCTCTTCTTCCTCTCCTCCCATTGTTCTCTACTCTCCTTCTTATCTGATCGGGCATCCACTCACTCCTATTTGCAATTCTAATGAAAATCAGACACCTGCCCTGCCAACCTTCGCCCCTCTCTGCGGATCCATGCCACAACAACAAGGAGAGAAAAGATAGAGAAGAAAAGGGGGATAGACAGAAAAGCGAGGGAGGCGAAGAGAGTGGGGGAGAGCCCCTATCAGTAGAGGGATATTAGGTTACTGCTGGCCTGGTAGATTGGATTGTCAGATGGCCCGGCGAGGGGAGAAGAAAGGGTCTCTTTCATCGTGGGGCGCTGCGACAGAGGTCTTCTCACATGGTGAAAGAATCAGGAGATGATGTTGGCTGTCGGGCTGGTCGGGGGACCTGATCACCCCCGCGGGAGGTCTAACGCCGGGATGACAGGGGCTAGCCCTGTCATCCCCTTCCATCCTGGGCAGAGTGGTGGGAGCAGGCCCCTGATGCGGTGATGTCGCAGAGTCTATGAGGATTGTAGAGCCATCAGCACTGATACGCATCGACAAGGTTGAATGGGAGCTTGTTTCTCAGTTTGGCCCAACCTCCAGACATCACCTTCAGAGTGTCATTTGAATTGTCTGCCACCAATGCCTCACGTACAATGCCTTGATTAATGGGAGTTGATATCAGAGTGGTTGAATGCACACCATATAGCGTTACAGTATACAATGTGTAACATCGGTTAAAGACAGCACTCACTCGGAACAAGAGTTCACTGTGTATTCTCCCCATTACCTTACCTCATCTATCACAGCACACAATCTGAACCTCTCCCTGGCCCTACTGTATGCTGATAGCCAAAGGTTGAGAGGATCAGCAGCCCTAAATGGGGCCTTTAACAGCCAGCAGACTAAAGAGAGGAAGAGAAGGAGGTGCAGAAGGAGGGAGGTCAGCATGATGCTATCAGTCCATTACAGACCCCAGAGGACAAAAGCAGCTCCTCTCTCTTTCAGTTTGGCCTAGTTGTGGCCAATGCAGGCCACTTCCCTGCGCTCCACATATGGGCACCTGGACAAAGAGGCCTTGATGCAGGTGTCAGGAGGTGCCAGTCACTTTGACTGGTCTCTATGCTGAGTTCAACCCCTGTTTTAGACTGCTATTCAGGGAAGGGACAAAGCAACAGAGGCCCCCATAGGCCTTCTTCCCGCATATTTACCTTGGGCAGTCAAAAGAAAGACTGTTTCCAACCAGACCACCTTACACGAAGCTGGTAGGTGGGCTTAAGGAGTATTGGAATTTATTTTCTTTGGATGTTGTGTGGATCCTGATATCCTGTGAAATTCAGCAGTTGCCATGACCTGTGATAAGGAAAATGAACACTACACACAAATAGCTTGGATGGCCTGTTTAATTGCCACCAGAAATGTCATCGCGCAACCTTTTGAGCCTGCATCATTCAAATTCCCTTCAACCTTGATTCCGCCCAGCCCCCAAGTCAGTGCCCCTCCCGGTCACACCAGCGCTACTTTGTTGGGACAGTGAGAAATGTTTTTGACACGTGTGGGGGCCTGGGGGACAGCTAAGAAAAAACAACACACACCTGTTTCCCCCTTTCTAATGCCTTCCCCACCCCTTCCCTCCCTTCCGAGCAGCCACCGGGGCATCGAGAGCAGAGTGTACTGGTGCTTAATCCAGACGGGCGAGGACAGTGGTATTGTCACCCATTTAGAGGGTGCCGGGGACACGTGGCTCACCCTTTAGCACGCTTGAGGGGGTATGGGTGAAGGCAGGCTGCGGGCCGCAGTGGCAGGTGCTGTGACGGATGTCCTCCCGAGTGCCAAAGCAAACAAAGGGAGGCGAGGTGGGGTCAGGGCGGGGCAGTCAGAAGGGTAAAGCGGGTATGGGGAGATTAGTGTGCCATGGCCCTGCCCTTTAGATAGAGGAGAAGGGGAGGGAGAGTGAAAGAGAGATATGAGCAGTGAAAAAGAGAGGTGTCAAAACACAGGGTCACATTCTGCTGCATCATGCCTCTATGTTTCCAAGCAAGGTGCCGAATGAATGACCTCAGAACAGGGTTCAGCATGAAATAATACGAGGCAGAAGTCCAAGTCATCTTTAATTTGTTGATAGTGTTGGAGTGGTAATCAACTGTTCAGCTACTCGTACTTGCAATACATTTTGGACAACTTTGAAGTCCAGCTCCAACTTCCAACAGCAGCAGTGGGAGGAAGTATGAATCAGGTAGAGTTTCACTTGCCCCATGTCCTCTAATGGCCCACCCAATCACCAGGACACGAGCATTACACAGAACATGTGCACAGGAAGCCTGGAGGTATTGCCGTTACACAACAGAAACTGGATACGCCTTGTTCGCTAACCTTGGGTCCCTGTCCCGCCCTCAGCCCCCCTCGCACCATTATGAGGGCGACGAAAGAAGGGCACAGAGAATGTGTGAGCCTCAACCTATTCTCGACCGAACATTGGCGGACGGCTCCGCAGGCGATAAGGGCGTGTTTGTGGATGAGAGGTTGCGTGAAGGTTGTGGGGAGTTTGCATCGCTAGCCAAAGGTCCCAGACACATCTGGAAAAGTCTTCAAGGTTACCATGGCAATGACACGCAGGGGGATGGGGTGTGGGGGTTAGGGATGGCTGGGAGGGGAGCAAGAGCACTAGGCCAGGAGGGAGAGGGGCCAAAGGTTAGCCTGTAGCCTGTGGTTTTGATTAGGCTGTATAGGGGCCTATACAGCCTCTGTCTGTTTGTGTGTGCGGGCAATGGGTCTGCCTGTGCTGGCCAACGGACCTTCTCACCAGGCATGGGGATGCAAGATGGATGGAAGGCTTAACCTGATCACAATGGAGCGACTGCAGCTGACCCGCTACTGGCCAAGCACTGTTGCCAGGGCCGGCATCACAGGGGGAAACAGGAATGAGAATAGCAGGTGGCGATACAACTTCCTGTTCCCTAGACCTGGGCTCCAGTGGGCCTTGGACCTCTGGGAGCTTCTGGCCAAGCCAACCTCAATAAAACTACTACATTTTTTTTGTTTTGTTCCTTCTTTGTCTGATTATGTCTGACTCTCTTACTGTCTCTCTCTCTCTCTCTCTCTCTAGCTGCCTCACTCTTTTTCTCTCTATCCCTCCCCCATATTTCTCTCTTTATCTCCTTCACTCTCTCCTCTGTCTTGAGTAAGTATCCATTATATGTGCATCTTGTTCCAAAACCAGGGCTATGAGCTGTCCAGTCGGCCAAGCAGTACATGAGCGGTAAACATGAGCCGTGGCTGTCCGTAGTGGAATGTCTGATAGAAGGTCAGAGGTCAGTGTGAAGCATGCCTTGGCAGGAACAGAGGGACATAGCCACCTGGTCATCTGGGTTAATTATAAATGAGGCAGGCCGCGAGAGGGGAAGATGAGCTGGACAGCTGTCTCTCCGGACACACATATACATACACGCCGGATCACAGCCCATATGCACGGTCCGCTTCGCTGAGCACCGGATCCCAGGGGCCCGTCGTGGCTGAAAAGCCCTCCACCGCAGCCAGGTGGAACTGGGGAAAAGTTCACCATTACAGCCGCCAAACTCTTTTTCACCCTCTCTCTCTGTCTCTGTTTCTCGCTTAGAGCCTCCCACGGAAATACAAGATGAAGTATGTTCCTTGGATTCGTCGACTGTAATTCTCTGGTATTCTCATAACTATCCTGATAGGAAATAGACCTGAGAGGGCCTGCGGAAAAGAGAAATGACTGATTTATCAAGAGTCAGACATCCTTGATTGGGTGATGAAATGAGTAGAGAGGAGATCAATGCTCGAGAGGTGAAATTCCTATTAATCATGTCTTATGAAGTTGAGAAATTCAATCTCTTGTCTTGAGAGGTAATTTCAGCTGGTGTATGGAGGAATCAGACTTTAATGTATTTGAGAGGAAGGCTGTATCTGCTTGTCCCCAGACTACAGTCACGAGTAAACAAACCTCCAAGATGTTCATAATAGGGCCTGTCCTCCATTCAAATAGCAATTTGTCACCGCCTCCCCTGAGCTGTCCCCATGGGGCCCTGTGCTAATAGGTAGCGCTCAGTTTAATTGTGAAATAAGTGTTTCTCCCTGCACAGGCAGGAATCCGAAACCCTGTAGGTGGGACAGCAAGATACACACACGCACACGCACACCAACACACACGGATGGGCATGATGACGAGCCACACACAGAGATAGATTTTGGCAGAGAGAGGATGCAAATGTAGATGTTCTGCAGACGCATCAGCATAACTGGGACTGGGAGAGGGGCAAAGGGACAGGAGGAAGAGAAGATGAGAAATGATAACGGTGAAAGGAGGAAAAAGTGATGGATAGAGATATGTGTTAAAGAGACACTGAGAGGGCGAGAAATGTGAAATCGGAAATCAAGCGAGAAACAGAGTAGGGGCGATCGTTTGGCGAAGAGACTGATACCGGCCGTACAGCAGTATATCTTTCTCACAGGTTATGAAATTGGACACACATGGGATAATGAATATTACTCATATTCAGCACCTATGTTTTTACGTGATAATATTTCACTGGCTGAGTGTTGATGGAGGTAAAATGATAAGGCTGATTATTTTTTGCTGAGCCCGTACGTAAAGCCATGCGCTGCTCAAGACATCAGTCTGGGACCAGCCATTGAAAAGCTATACTGTGATCCCAGCTGATAGCGAGCTACATGAAATATGTCTTCGTCTTCTGCGCCAGATACAAAAGATCTAGAACGCAGATGAGCGGCAGAGTTTGAGCTTTTCAGGAGGCATTGTCAAGAAGTGCTGACAGCAGAGAAACAGTCCCTTCTAGGAAAGAGCTTTACTGTATGCGAGTGTCCAGTCCCTGGAAAAGCTATTGCAGTAAACTGGAGGAGTAATTCTGGCAGGGCCTGTCTTTTCACTTAGGAAACCCATAAGAATCCAAGCCCTGAGCAGAATGCCTCCCAGGACGCCCATAGCTGAGATAGCAGAGACGGCACTTGGGCCACTGTGTTTGAAATAAACACAAAACCTGCATCCACTGGGCACAATAAGACTGATGTCGGCTTAAACACTGTCAGGGCATCAAGAGAATACTCTTAGTGTTGTGAAACGGCTGTGTGTGTGAGTGCTGTGTGTGTATAACAAGTGCCTGAGCACCCATGCATCAAAGTGCACATTTGGATCTGGAATGCATGGGAGCTTCCTGTTTCAAGGACACACTCATATTAATATGATACTCCTCCTCCAGCCTTTTCATATCATAAATCCCGAAGCATAAGAAGTAAAATCCCCCATTCATTTTATCTTGTCTCTTTTGATCGTCGTACCAATATGCTTGTTTTCAAGTCCAATCCATAAGGATCAGCACACTTCATTCTAATGGGGTTTGTCAGGTCCAAGCAGAGGAACATCCCTACCCTTCAATCCCCCACCACGCAGTGACAGCTGGGGGCAATCTGCTGTGTATCAACCATGCCAACCCACATCTTCTCACACGCATCTGCCTTTGAGAAACAGCAATGTCACCTGTCATTCAAGACGGCCATTAAGCCAATCAGGCCCCAGGGAGATCTGATTAGGTGGGCCTGCCAGCATTTAGCTCGCTAAGAAAATGAAATGCCCTGCTGTTGTCCCTGCTTATCGTGGTTGAAACCCGCTGTCAACA
Organism: Centroberyx affinis; assembly: GCF_046629955.1. Classification (NCBI taxonomy): domain Eukaryota; kingdom Metazoa; phylum Chordata; class Actinopteri; order Beryciformes; family Berycidae; genus Centroberyx; species Centroberyx affinis. The sequence goes on along the minus strand of NW_027278964.1, from coordinate 253,713 downwards.
GCGCACAGAAGTTGGCCAGAGATACAAGATGGATGGGCAGTCTCATGTATAGATATGGTCCCATAGAAATGTAGGTCTCATGAATTAAGGATCAAAGGTATGTGGTTTTGTGCTCTTGACCTCAGTGTAAAAATGAGCAGTAGGTACTCAGAGAGAATCAATAAAGTGATTTAGTGAATGCTAAGGAATTTGTTCTCTGATGACTGTTGACCATCGTTCATATTCTCATTTTAAGATTTGAAGGGCATTTTCTCCCGAGTTTTCCAGTTTGAACAATAGTAACAAACCCAAATAAAGCAGCAGGGTGGACTAGTGGTTAAAGAGTCTTTCAACTGGATGTCCTGGACTCAAGCCCCAGCAAACATCCGTCCTGCTGAAGTGTCCTTAAGCAGGTCACTGAATCCCTACCAGCTTCATGGTTACTGTTCTGTAATTGACCCTGCACTTTGACCTCGCTGCAGGGGAGCAAGTGAAAACAGACTTTCCCTACAGGAATCCTTAAAGTATCACATTATTCATATAATCACATTATAAACAGTTTGCTCTTCATATCATAACATGAATTTGAAAATGAACACTTTGTTGGTGTCTCCTCTTCTCTCTCTAGTGTCTCAACTTTTCCTGGGCAGAGCAGTTGGCCTCGGTCCCGTGTCACCCAGCTACAACATCCAGCCGCAGCCAAAACAAAGCAAAAGTGCCGATCAGCTGCAAGTTGAGCCCAGCTGTTGCTGGGGCTGGGAGACATGGAGCGGGGAGAAGGGTGGGGCGGCGACCAAATGTCCAGCACAGGGAGAGTGGAGGATAAGGTGGTGGGAGGTGGAGGGGAGTGCAGAAAGGGAATACAGGGGATGGAAGGGATCAGGCTGGAGCGTTGGATCGGGGATCGGGTGGTGTTTGGCCAGGGCCTGAGGAAGTATCATATGCGACACCTTCACGCGAGAAGGTTACTCCGGGCTGAGGCAGCCTGCAGGCCCATGGGCCTCAGGAAACGCTGACAGATACACATACACAGGCCAGCGCACACATACACACAAACACACACACAGACGAACACGCTCACACACACATACTGTACACGCACAATAGTTCAAAGATCGAAGCAGCCGGTGAATCACTCCCTCTCAGCAAAAGTCACACTTAGCGGGCACACACACACACACGCACACACACACACACACATTGATTAATCCATAAGGGCTAGCACAAACACAGCAGCTGAGTGGTGAAATTGGAGGGCTCCACCCAAACAAAGCTTAGCAGGTCACAATCAGTTCAATAGTGTGCTCTCCCTCACAGGACCAGGGGACCACAGCAACTCTGCACCACTTACAAAACTCTGAGCAATCATTCGCAATCTCATCAAAACAGACATTAAAAGAGTGTGATATCAAATATTTTTGGAAAGGAACTGATAAGATAATATATTGCAGAAGTAGAGGACACTGGAAACATTTGGCATATCATAAGATAGGCTTTCCATATGATGCCGCAAGTAGATCGCATTCCCTGATGACACAAGGATGAAAGGATCCCATTAATCTTGGATAGCAGATCATATGCATGCATTACGCAACATTCCAAAACATCTAAGGGACACATTCTAATTTATCCATCCATCTATCCATCCATCCATCCATCCATATATCAATCTATCCATCCATCTATCCATCCATCCACCCACTTTGGAAGAACTATAACAAACCCATATATTAGAGAATACCAAGAACAAAGAACTCCTACATTGTATATTGCAGTTGCATTTACCACACATAATCCTGCTGAGCTGACAGAAACTGCTTTCTGTCTTGGTAGGAGTGTCCAATCAGCAGGTGGTGGTCTGGCGATTGACAGCTGAGCGAGATGTGATCAGATAGCCCTGCCTCTCTATTCCACCTGGAACTGGCCTGGCCGCCGTGACTGACAGCTCTGCTCTTAATAATTCATCTGGCCCTGGGTGTCTGAAGGTCAGGAGATGATCTGCTTGGGCCGTGGCGCAGAGGAGAGGTGGCACTGTCATCAAATATTTATTGACCGGCTGTACTCCCAATACACTCTCAAAATACACAATCTCCTCCGCTAAACACAGCACAGATTCGCACCCAGCAGCTTCAATGGAGTAGCAATGGCGTTTGGATATGGTTTGACTGTGATCTGTGTGTAAGGGTTGCTGTTTGGGGGGGGGGGGGGGGGGGGGGGGGGGTGCAAGGGGGTGAAGGTGCATGCATGCATGTGTGTGTGTGAACGTGTGTGTGTGTGTGTCAGTGTGCATAAGTGTGTATGTGTGGTTTTTTTGTTTAACACATATAAGGATAGTGAATCACTCAGTAGAAGTATCTGATGACGGGCCAAAGTGTTATCCAGCTTTAACTGCATTACCAGATGGTAAAAAGCATTTACATTGAACACTTGATGTTACAAAGTCTTTAGTCCAGTATATCAACCTATGGAAAAGTACTGCAAGCAGTAATAATAAATTTGCTGATACTGTCTCCCTGATACATAAAGTAGCTCTAGGGTGTAACAACACAATGCAAGTATGTCTCTTAGGCCATATAAGTCCATATATTGTAGTCAACAGCCCATACAAGTCAATTTATTAATCCATTTAACATTTATTACTGAGCGTATTACAAACCCCAACAGAGCTCTACCAAAACTATCCGATGCATCTCGACCCAAAGTCACATTTCTGGTTCCAGTTCAAAGCAAAGTGCTGTTCATATGAAATGTTTTGTGAGGAGCAAGAACCTCCATATGTGAACATGTCTCCACCAGTCAAGCCCAGCAGCTGTAGAGACGCCAGCAGAACTGATGACCTAATGCTAGTCCTCCTTCGCCACGATCACTCCAGAAGAACACACACACACACACACACGCACACACACACACACACACACTGAAGCCAAGGCATTACACATGCTCATTCCCAGATTTCAGGCAGGTGCTGCTGTTGTTTGCTGCAGTGTTTGGCAGTACATTCTTGGATTGCAGCATTTCTGTGCATCTGTATCAGCTTGATACGAACAATTACGTGCTCCTAGTGGTATGCTGCAGACCTAGCTCGCAGGGCCCAACTGTTTGGTTATAAGGTTTGTAAGTGTGAATAATGTTTTTTTTTCCTTTCAAGACTCTATGAATGTTTTATGGCTCTTAAGGAATGCTTGTTTGCTTGCGACAGCGTGGTTATCTAACTGCATTTAACTTAGTGTGTGTGCATCTTTGTATGCATCTGCATACCTATATGAGCTTATGTGTGTTTGTGCATGTGCTTATGCTACAAACCGAGCATCAGGTGGGTCTCAAGGAAAACAATGTTTGAAGGATCTGCTGCGGTTTTATTTACTGAACAGAGACGAGGGAGCTTATAAATCTGCATATCACATTTTAACGAACCAGAATGAGACTGAGGGAGTCAGGGGAGGGAGAGAGGATGCTGATTCACTTGGGTATGTGTATGGAGCAAGTGTGTGTGTGTGTGTGTGTGTGTGTCTGTGCACAGTATGTGGTCTAGTGAAAGTGCTCTCAGTCGCTCTCAATTATAAGTTGCTCATAAGAAGTTTCCATTGTAAATTCCAAAGTTGATTATTTATTTTGTGCATGAGGTAAGACAGGAATTGTTCATCACACAGTAGGTGAGTGAATATCTGCCTCAGATTGAGTGTACTCATGCATGAGTGTGCAGTAATTTTCTCCTGCTTGGAGGCTGATGAGCGGCGCATGTTTGATTAGAAACGTGCACAACGGAGGCGGATGTGTTTGTAATAACACAGTTGGACGAGAGCCAGGGCGCGGAAATGGGCTGAGGGTCAGAGGGAGGAGAGGAGAGGAGAGGAGAGGAGAGGAGAGGAGAGGAGAGGAGAGGAGAGGCAATGCTTACTCCAGATGTCTTCTGTTCACCAACACAAGGCCCACCTCAGTAAACCTCAGGGGGCATACATCTGTATACCTTTAATGCCTTTGATCAGCTCTCTAAATTGTGTATTTTTCAGTGAGGGATTGCCATCTCACACACTAAGATCAGCCAGTACAGTTCTGTTCACACTTTTTGTTTAGACATTTTGAGGCATAGTTTAGATGTTGTAATCTTGTGCTATATATTGAAGTGCTAGGTCAACGTTTCGTCGGCGTTGGCGCTTGGCAAATAGCTTGTAAAAATGTATAATAAACATAAACCAGTGTCATTTTGTGTGCTGTGGTTTTATATCCATGCCACATAATTAACGTTACTGTAACCTTGTCACATTAATTATTGTGAGTGTGTGTGTGTGTGTGTGTGTCTTTATCGCACCATGCACATGTAGAAAAATGTAACTATGCACTAGCAGCCACTAGCAGACAGCATAGATACATTGATTGGCTTGTCAGAGACGTGGGGAAAGATTTCCAGTGAAAATACTACCTCACGTCTCTTCTGGCGCTACACACAACTCATCCGAGATGGACCGCCTAGAAGAGAACTTAGCGGAGCAAGTTCGCCAGTCTTCTTGCAATTACAAAAGAATGTAACCATGATTTCCTGCCGAGACATTCTGCAACCTGATACCTTAGGGACAGATTTGTTAAATCAAAGAAAAAGCTAGCTGCTACATGCTTTGCGGACCTAGATGCAATCATACGGCGAGACGCAGACGGGAATGCTGTGGTACTGTAAATCAAGCTTTACTCATAATCGTGTGCTTGTATACATGTGTGCACTTGTGTACTTCTTTTTTAAAGGTTGCAAGAGAGGGATCAACCACGTAGCGTCCGTCAACCTCACAAAAATGTAACAAATTGTTTCTGGGTCCAGAAGACAAGCCATGACAAACGACTGTGTATTGTGTGAGGATGTGTGGACAATATCAGCAGTTGTGTTTGAGCTCAGGGGATGGAGCCACAGGTGTTAAACAGCTAAGCGCTTTAGCTGCTCCAGGGGAAAGATGTTATTGAACCGGGAAGGCTTCTCAAACACCCGGGCTCTGCAGGGCAACTCAAAGCCTGCGGGGTCAAAGGTCACTCTGAGTTGCGATGGAAGCCATTTGTTTGGTTGTCAGGGCTCAACAGGTGAGCCCTGGGTGGGGAGCTGGGCTTCTCAAAACATCTCACCCGGCAAAAAAAAAATAGCACCAGTGGCTCAATGTCAGGAATGCCCACCACACACGGCCACTCACTCACCACACACGTCACAACAAGCCATGTTTACCCTTATTCCACCCGACATTCACACAATTCTGTTTGCTTTGCAGCTTTGTGGGGGGGGAGGCTACCCCGAAAAAACGCTGAAGCAGAAAGAAGGGGGGGAAAATGGAAAGAACAACCTTGGCCACCACCGGTGTACGGCTCAGTGTTTGTTTTTGTTTGAGTGTCACAGGGTCAAGTTTTTTTTTTTTTTAGGGAGATACTAGAGCTGCACCTGTGCTGCACGGCCCCTAGGGCTGGCAGCTAGCTGCTAGCTGGGTTGTTTTGTATAGGAACAAGCCTCCGGGTATGAGCCACAGAAGACGAGTCACCACATTGAACATGTTCCTGCACACATTCCTCTGCCCTTCGCTCTATTGTGTGGACGGTGTGGCCAATGAAGCATTTTCTATAGACGCTGCACAGCTCATTTGTACAGGTTTTGGGTGGCTTCCATGTCTTGACAATGAGGCCTGATTGCTTGTTAGCCACAACTCTTTTAAAGCTAATTTGAAATCATGTCCTACATTTATGGGTGAAAGGCTTTGAGTAATTTGTTGCAGTGTGAAAGTTAAAGCATACAAAACGTGACATAAAGAAAAAAATATTTAGCAAGTGAGCTGCATTAAATGTACATTGTGTGTCATTCTGATCTAGTAATCAATGCATCTTGTCAGCTGCAAATACCTATGAAAAGACTTCATATTTCAACATAGACTGCTTAATGTGTAACTCAACATGGCCTGTTGTTTTAGATGGCAGATGAATCCACTAACAAGCAGGGGTTACGGTCCAAAGCTGAACACAACTGCGCATTAGGTGAATTATCATACGGGGCTGTGACTATTTCAAAGCTGTGAAAACACGGCAGTACACATGAAAACATCTGTTGTGCGTGTTTGAGAGTGAGAGCGAAAAATATAGCAATTTCAGACCAAGACAAAATAGATGGAATATCATCATCTCAATTTTCCAGCACTCCCCAGGCACAACAGCACATGTGCGCACACACACACACACACACACACACACACACACACTCATATACTCAAACACACACACAGATGTCCTGTGTTGTCCTGTCTTGATGGGCTCTGCAATAGAGATAATTACGTTTAAATGCGGCCGTTTAAAGATAAATGAGCAATAGTAAGTAATGATGGCTTATTTCCCATCTGTCTGTGTATCGCTGCGCAGCTGAGGCCCGTGAATGAGCATCAGTGTTCTGACTGCACAGCACTATTTCAGAGGCACAATTCATCTTACCCATAATAAGGATGTAATATCAAGCATTAAGCAGTTAGCCGACTGTGTAATACTCCTGAAACCATCCCAAATCAGAGAGGAGTTTTTCAAAATGTCTCACCTTGAAGAACACAGATAATTGTTTCACGCTGATTGCGATTACCCGTCGTGGAAGCGGGAGACGGCTTATGGCAAAGTACACTCCAATGAAAAAACAAAGGATGAACTTGTTGTTCTTTGTTACCACAACAGTCTTCCTGGTTCTGAGTCATGGGCCTGTAAACCAGATAGCGAGAGAAGAGTGTTTCTGGACCAAAGGATAGGACTTAATGCTTTGCAGGTTGATTGAAACCAGGCCATTGACATGCAGGAGTGTGTTGTTGGGTGATTGAAAAAGCAACTGTGCGGAGGGAAAATAAAAGCGGCGAGGGAGGCCTTGAAAAACATCCTGCGCGGACTCGAACAGAAACTTTACAGCTTGCTCCGAAGGACGCGAAGGGAGAAAATGGCCGCCGGGAGCCTGCGGCAGCTCTGTCAGTGTGTTATTCTGTTTTTGTCTGTCTCAATTTGTCCTCTCTCTCACTATCTCTCTCATATGTTTCTTCTCAACCCTTTTTCCCCTCCTCTTTCTTTTTCTCTCTCTTTCTCTCCCTCTCTCTCTTTTACTCACACACAGACACACGCGCACACACACACACTCACGCACACACAAATATAAACACACACCAAACCGGTCTAGGGCATGCAGGTGTGAAGGTTGTGTAAGCGACTTACCCCAGGTGCGGATCAAATGTTTCTGCTATGACAAACAGCGCACTGCATTTCCACATTCCAATACATTATCATCCTTCGGTTTCATTCTAATTGTTTGAAAGGTCAGGCGCTGAAAGGCAGTTTTTAACATTTGATCCATCTGTTGTTTATGTCATATAATACAGAGACTTCAAAGGTTTCATGAGAAGATTAAACTGCCTGTAAAATCTGTTTGGAAAAGGAATGAAAATGTGCCCTCTTACTTTTTTCAGGTCAGTTCAGCTCTAGAAAAGCCCATTCCCGCCCATCAGCTTACCACTGTTTTTGGCAGAGGCTCCACTGATTAAAACCATGTAAGTAAATGGAACCCCTCCCTTGCATGGGGCATGTACAGTTGGTAAGGAATCAAAATATGCTTAAAATAGGTGGAATATGTGCTTAAAGTATTACTCTGGGTAAGAAGGGCAGCTTGACTTTCTGCTAAGTCTGACCTGCATGTAGGAGGGCAGACCTAAGTGTGTTTGATACTCTCCGTTCACCCCCAGACACACACACACACACACACACACACACACACACACTGCCAAGGACGGAGAAACTGGATGGAAAAGTTGGTATAGACAAGCAGGCTCCCATTTGACAGTGACTTTTATATGAGCTCATATACATGTCAAAAGAAACAGAGTGTTCACTAAAATCTGTGGAGTTACGATGACAAAATGCCACGATGAGATGTAGCTGCCTCACAGTTAATTATGACATTTAACAGTGTGACAAGTAATATAAAATATTGTCATATATTGACACGTGAAGCCACGTCTATTTTATATTCTATCTTCTATTCAGCATTAATTACCTAACAGGCAGCAGTTGGTTACCCAAAGCTTTTTATTCTCTGGAGCCTTTGAAAAATCTAAAAGGAGTCGGGTTGCCCGCACAGTGGGAGAGTGTGTCTCCTCACCTTCTTGCCTCCACACACACACACACATACACACACACACTCCTTCGACAGCTGGCAGAAGCTTCACTAATCTTCCCAATTAGGCAGGCATTTCCTGTCCGATCTGCTGTCAGAGAGAGAGAGAGAAGAAGAAGATGAAAAGCCACGGCTAGAGAGAGAACCTACAGGAGGTTGGTGCGATTGCTCCAGTGCACTGTGCATGTCTGCAGGCACGCACACACATATTCACACCTGCATATGGGTCAGTAACACTCATACCAAGTGTGCGCTCACATGCCTGCATATATGCATTCATGCATGTTGACATACATACACATAACACACAGGGCAGGAGGAGAAACACAATATGGCAAGCACGCATATCCATAGAAACCTGAGAAACAGCAAAAGTAAACACGTACACATATACAGATTTGGGATCATACTCCCATCCAATATTATATCAGACACAAATGTATGCGCTACAAATAATCAATTAGACATCTATCCAATTCAGGCAAGCTGAATATGACAATCCAAGTAGAGGAGGCCCTATTCCAAACAGGTCCAAGATGAAATCTGAGATGAGTGGGTCTTCATCCAAGACAATCAATCCTCTCAGCTCAGTGACTGCCAGACTTCAGCGCTCTGCATCTCACCTCAGCCCCGAGTTTGATTTTCACTGCAAATTTCCTGTTATGGTCATGTTTTAATCAACCTTGGTGTGTTTGACTTGGAGGCTCCTCACAGGTGTCAAGAAGCAGATTGTCCAGGGGACGCAGTCTGATTTCTCCCTCCATGATGTGAAACGTCCAAAATGTGCATTTTGATATTTCACAGGACCGCTCTATTGCATGAATAAACACAGGTGGACTGAGCCTTGCTGTCGATGGTTCTCAAAAGTATAATAATAATAATTATTATTATTATTATTATTATTATTATTATTATTGTTGTTGTTGTTGTTGTTGTTTTTGTCATTATTATTATTATTATTATTATTGTTGTTGTTTGTGTCATTATTATTATTATTATTATTATTATTATTTTCATTATTATTAGAGGATATGCTGATTTTGAATCTGTAGCTCTCCCTTCTAAAAGCTCTACTAGGAATTCTACTGTAGGGATACAGACAGAAAGAGTTGAAGAAAGAGATAGATGGAGAGAGAGGGAGAAAGAGAGAGAGAGGGAGAGGCAGGGGGAGAGAGAGAGAGAGGGAGAGAGAGAGAAATTGTGAGTATCTGGTTGGAGTTAGACATGCGGAACTGTGGTGCATCTGCCTTGTCACGCTCCTGGCCTCAAACTGCCTGAGGTGCCCACGCTAAATAAGCACAACAAATCCAGCACAGGAGGAGGTGGCTGTCTGTGCACTGTGTGTGTGTGTGTGTGTGTGTGTGTGTGTGTGAACAGGAATGATCATCAGGCAGGTTTGACACGTAGCAGCACCTTACTGGCAAAACTAATCAGCTCATTATGCCTGGGTGCAAAAGGTCAAATTGATCTGCAGGAGTTAAGTCAAGAGAAGATGCTGGAAAGGATCCAGCATAGCGCAAACACCAATTAATTTCTGTCAGTGTTTATGATGAGCTAATGAGGAATAAATGCAACTTGTTGAATGACTTTTGCAGCGGAGTAAAGTGATGTTTACAATACTGACCTCAGATATGTTCATATCTCATCTTATTAACTTGAATTTAATGCTTCTCTCCTCAACAAATCCGGACATCTGTTGTGTGTTCATACTTCCATATTGTGCAACTCATGTGTAAAATCACCAAGAAACCTCTAATTCACGGGTGCTTTGTGGCTTTTTCATCATGCCAAGTGCTACCAGCCAGTAGAGTATTGTGTTTTCAAATCCGGCATATGGAAGACATTGCAAAGGTCTTGAGTAATGCTAGATGTTAAATTATCACATTTGACGGCATGGCAAATTTGATTTTGCAAACTTATTTTGCGTAGCATCTCAAATTTGTCAAGATGCTGAGGAATGTTAATTTAAACCGCATGGTTGATTCTTGTTTTTGGTTTCATAATTCACACTAATGAGATTTCCCTACACTCGGACTTGTTCAAAGGTGTACATACTGTACTTGGAGAGTACTCGGTGCATGTTCATCCGTGCATGTCTTCGTCTACAGTGTGTCTGTGCGTGTGTGTGTAGGATGTGTGTGTGTATGTATTTTGGCTCTCCGCTCTGAAGCTCTCAATGTGAGCTGAGTACACTGTTTGATTTCTTGATCTCCAGCATTCCTCCTGCGCCAGCTCCAAAGAACAAAGTGGAGGTGCATGCTAAAATGTTATGAGTGTCCATCGAGAACTTTTCCAGCTGGATCCAAAACCCTGACAGAGTTTCTGGCTCTGCTCTCGCTCCACTTTATCTCCAGAGCTCACTCTTTTATGGAGGAGAAAAATTCATATTAGCGGAGGGAAATCTCGCTTTACCTCTCCTGCTTATTCTCTCACTCCCTCCCTCCTCTGTCTCTTCTCTCTCTCTCTCTCTGTCTCTCGCACTCCTGCCTTGCTGTTTCACTTTCATGGTGTTTGAGGGAGGAAGACGCAGAAGTGAGTTTGCAGGCTTCAAAGCTAAGTTGCGTGGCGAGAAGTCTCCTCTGCTGTAAAGGAACTGGGCATACATCACAAGCAGTGAACATCTGCTAGGTAGTTTACACAGCACCTTCAGACTCTGGCTGAAACTCAGCAAAGCCCAAATGGCTTTTTGTGATTGTGTATTAATTTTCCCTACTTTACAAATGCAGAGAAATGCAGTATATTTTCAATACACTATAAATCAGACTTTATTTCACCTATTTCATCATTCTGTATATCATATTGAGGATCCAGTCTGTAAAAGTGTCATCATTTTGTCATCAAACTCCACCCTTGCGACATAGGTTGTAATTTTGGGCTGCCTAAGAGTGTCACTTTTTGGTTTTAAACCTCAAGAACATCGGTTCACTTCTATATTTTGCCACAAAATGATATTTAATCACAGGCTTTGAGCAAATCCAAACTTGAAAAAGCTTAAAAAATCTCTGTTCACGCAGTTCATAAACTTGTTGAAAGATTAGGAACCTCCCGATTAAGCAGTGTTAGTGCAGGCCCAGGGCCCAGGGGTTGAGGTGGCCATTGTGAATAATAGGGGTGAATTGTGGAAACTGCCATGCTGGGGGACGAGGGCTTTCACTCTCACTGTTTTCAAGGGCTGTGGCCTGACTCAAGTGTCCTCAGCTTTCCCTGTGGTAGCCATAATGGGTTTGTGGCCCGTGGAGTCCTGGATGTTAAAGCTAAGTGTGTAGAATCTGTCATTTTTTCTTTTTTACTTCAGAGTAGATGTAGAATTTCACTCCCTGTGCAATCCCTACATAAAGGATAATTTACCTCCTGCATTTCTCACAGCCCAAGAGAGAGCACGCGCACACACACACTCACATATGCACACACACACACAGCCCCCAGCGCTGCTCTGTGGGTCTTAAGTGTGCATAACATGGCAGCCATTATCCTATTAGCAGCAGCCGAGGCCTGGGGGCAGGCAGGGGAGCAGGAGCGAAGGAGGGAGGGAGGGAAGAAACTGGCATTAAAAAAAAGGAGGTGGAATGGTAGGAGGGAGGCGAGCAGGCAGCCTAGGCCCAAGGAGGGAGGCAGGGAGGACAGGAGGCCAGCAGATATCGATGAGGGAGGCAGGAAGGAAGGAATGAGAGAAGCAGAAGGGGGGAAAACCAAGCAAGCATGCAGACATAAGCTGAGCAGCTGTGGCTACAGGCGTTCACCACTGGAGAAACCACTAGCATCAGAGTGGTGGAACCAGAAGGACCAGGAAACAGATTAGCCAGGGTCAGGCTAGGGAGAGAAAGAGAAGTGGGGTATAGGAGTATAGGAGGAGAAATGGAGGAGAGTAAGAGAAACAGAGTGATGGAGGTTGGCTCTAAAGATGATACCAGTAGTGCTGCAATAAAGATATATCCACAAAACACTGCAGATATCAACTTATATATATGCAGTTGGAGACCTGTTGCATGCGTATCATTGCTGCTGTACGAAGCAAGCATTTGAAAGCTTCTTTTAAGTACTTATTTTCTCTTTCAGTGTCAGCAGAGGCCCTGCCAAGCTTGATTTGGCCAGCGTCCGCAGATCCCAGCTCCAAAGTCAATCTCCCCTTTGAACTGCCCAAATAATGGACTTCTCCGACCGCTTCATTATAACATGCTAATTTCCATTATGATTGATTAAACCAAGCCGCTCTTCTTCTCTGTCACAGGCCAACCCTAGGGGCTCTGCGCTCAGTGGGGGCATAACGATGGGCTTAAGCAGCCTCTGTACCCTCTCCTCCCAATTACCCCCCCTTCCCTTTCCCTCTTTCCTTCCCTCCCTAACTTCCATTCCTCACTCCCTCTCTCCGCATTCAGCTAGCCTGTCCGGGCTCCTTTCACAAGGTCTCTATTGAGGCCGGGGAAAAAGGCTCAGCGGCAGCAGCTGGCCACTCTTTTCTCCAGGGCAGGTATAGAGGGGCTGGGAGCTCTCTGCATGAGCGAGCCCCACTCCTCCAGCCCCATTCAGCACTGCCGCTGCCTCCCCTATTCACCAAAGGCCCTACTTTGTCAGGAGCAAGGGAACGCGGAGAAAAAGGAGGGATCACCCTTTTCTCTCTTTGTATTCCCCATAGCTATACAAGTGCTCCCAAAGCCGCCGCTAATGAGTTGGCCTCCATAGTGCGGTGAGTGGAGAGAGAGGCAGGTTTATGAAAGAGGACCGTTTGATTAATTTGGGTTCATTCTCTTCGCTGATGGAACGTTGATCTCGCGTTCATTAGCGTGCCGGATGGCTTCGCTTTTTCAGTGTGTTTGTGAGCCTGCTTTCGAATATTTAGAGTGAGAGCCTTAGCACAGCGATCAGAGTCTTTATGAAATGTACAAGTGCAAATTAAGATTGCGGTGAACTGTGTTTTTACTGAATCACAGTAATTGATGTGGTTGAAGGGAAAAAGATTTGTGTCCAAGTGATTCCAAATAACCATGACTAAACCTGTTTGTCTAATCCTTTCCTCCTGTCCCTATGACTGGAAAACACACACACACACACACACACAGACACACACACACACTCCGCAGCATCAGTTAACACACCATCTAATTGCCATTTCTCCACAGTTAATGATACACTTAAGATAATGTAATGATGTTGAATGAATTGCTCGTAAACATATACGACGCACACCAAGGGAGAGGCCATATGGTCCGCCGTGCAGTAAATGGGTATCCAGTTACTTCAAATAAATTGAATTTTCCACCTCTGGCCTGTAGTGCCATTGAGCGTGTTTGAAGACCTAATTGAATTTAGACTGGGGGGTCATTCTGATTTAGCTGGCTAATTAAACCACTCAGTGGATGTCTAAACGCTGTGCTTAGGTGTATCCAACCATGAAGTGTGGCGGGTCAAGGGTAAGTCTAGTGATTTTATATTCCATGGGTTTAAATAATGTAATTTTAAGAGCTCAGTGTGAAACACTAGCAATGCCGGGGCTGAAAAACGGCTTTCTAGCGTTAGCTTTTACGATAAAGCACCTGTGGTTGAGTACAGAGAGGGCACTGGGTTCAATAATTCAATAGGGACTAGCAATAATTATGTTCCATACAACAACAAAAGCTGTGTTTAACCCTTTCTTAACAACGGCAGTTCAGTAGAAAAAGAGAGAAGGAGAAAGAGAGACAGCAAGAGAGAGAAAGAGAGAAAGGAGCGAGCGAGATCCCTCCTTGGCACTAATGCATTCACACTAAAAACACAGAAACAAAGAATGCTGGCAGACAAAAAGCTGCTTGGCCGCCGCAGCCGCGCTACACAGAAGTCACCTTTCAAAGAGCCTCAACACTGCACATTCCAATCCTGGCACCGAACAAAAACTGTTCCAGGCCATCGCTTCTTTTATGAAATATTCTATTGACAAGGCCTATTAAAACAACCATAGCCAAATAAACAAGAGAGTCACCCTTCCCCGCCCTGTCTGTCAAAGGAGCTGAGCAAACCGAGAATCAACTTCAACTTTTGTCTCGGCGGGGTGAGGATGTGAGCGATGTGGACACAGGTAAACACCTGTTGAAAAGAAATGGAAACGAGCTGCCATCTTGGCCCTATACTTTCAACAATGCGTGCCTTCACTGCGGCTGACACTGCGACTTGAGGCGTACAGGCATAACAGAGCGGGGCTAGCGCCGATGGCCATGCCCCCCCCCCTCCGTGACCGAACAGGTTAGGGGAGGCGGCGGGGTCGTCTCTCATCACCAGCCGTTAGGCCGCCGAGCCGCGAGCCTCACCTACTGACAGAAACTTGGCACGAGCCGGCTGGATTCACTCTCCTCATTAAACAAACAGCGGTGAGAAATGTAAATGTTAGTACACACTTTCAATATAGGTGAAAAAAAAAAAAGAAGAAAAGCCAGAGCCTCGGTGTTTGGACACCTGCAGTGTGTGGCTGTGTTGAGCACCAACAACCACACACCACACTTAAGCCCTCTTTATTCAGCCGTCTCTTTGTTTTCCCGTCCTCCATTAACAGGTGTATAGTTCGCGACCTGGGCCAAACGCCTGTTGTTTCCCCGTAGTGCCTGAGCAGGTTTTGGAGGCCAGCGTCTTTCACCTGATTAACGCCGATCAGATCCCCGTGGAGGCTTAAACTCCCAGGAAATCATTTTTAAGTGTGGTCTCCATGCAGTCAACAGGGAGAGGTAAGACAGAGCCTCCAGTACAGAGTGTGTTGGCCAGGAGGGTTTGTGTACATGTAGATCCTGGCCTCTTGCCCGTGAGGACATTACTCTATCAGGGTGTGCGTGTTGTCCTCTCATATTTTCCCCTTCTCTCTCTCTCTCCATATACCTACATCTGTCTTGCTGTGTTTTGTCCCCCCCCCCCCCTCATGTTCTCCCTTGTAGGCCACGCATCACGCCACTTAGCAGGCCGCCTGGTATCGACAGAAATGCCCAAAACTGTCTCTGCTTCCCATTAGCGAGGCATCTCCACGCTCCCGCAACACCCGTTAGCCATCCAGCCCCAGTACGATGAGTTGGCTGCGTTTCACGCCTCTCCTTTTTATTGTTGATGAATGGCTGGAGCAGATGGTTTGTTATCTTTGAAGATTCCAGTAAGACGAGCGTGATGAATCGCTCCGGGGCCTCACAGATCCCCCCCCCCACCCCCCACCCCCCTCCTCCTCTCACCACCACCAACACATCAGCCTTCTAGCCGTTCAAAAAAAAAATCTTGAATAATGTCAAATGTGAAAAATATGTATTGAACTCGTCGAACACACCTCAGGAACTACCGCTTGGCATTTCTCATACCGGGCCCGGGGTCTTCGTGTGTGACACCTTTCACTTTAACCACGTCTGCCTTGGCGCTTTCATCCCATTCCAGCTGTGTAAACTCCAATATGGTTGGTGTTAAAAACATCGATACAGAAAAAAAAAAAAAAAAAAAAGACAAGCGCTCATCTGGTGCAGTCATTATCCCCTTTACAACGCACTCTCATGACAGACTCACGTCCACTCGTCTCATCAGTCACGACTTCACACGGCAGCGCGCGGGCGAATGGGGGCCGGCTGAGTGTGAGGAGAGGGCCAGTTATGGTAGCGATGGCAGTTAATGCCTTCCTTACAATGGGAATTCTTTGTAGGGCTCTCTATTTCCCAGATTATAAATCAATCCATGCCCGGGGAGGAATATCCCTGAAGATGGTGCCATGTGAAATGTCTGAGGCCTCGGGGTGAGGAACCAGTGTCTGGAGAGGAATTGCACACTTGTGCCATAAATTTGTGACAGACACAGCATGACCACAGTCATACTGTAATGCTGCAGTCGCTCAATAAATGTAACACCACAACTTAACAGTTTGGGCTGGTGTTATTTATTCATTTTCTAAAATTAATTTTTTCTACTGTGCTATTGCTACACATCAGCGCTTTTATGAGCTATTATGAAATAGCCTACTCTAATGACTTATCAGCTGACAACAGGCTCTTACAGTCAGGTGGGACTGTTTGTCTGGGCCAGAATGCCTCAGCTCTTGGGACACTCTTGTGTTATGTGAACAGTATGTAGATGTGAATGCTTTGCTATTTTCTACTACATCTTTAAGACACCCATCAGATAAGAATCATCATGAATAAACTGCACTAAATAGAAGAAATGTGCCCTTTTAAAACACAATGTATCAAATATCAAGTGATATATCGAGTGACATTAAATCAAACTGACAGTATCAAACAATATTTAAATGTTATCATCTTAATTAGGCTGAATTCACAAAGACAAGCCACAAACTTCCACATTAATATCGAGCCGGTTCTTTCCATAACCTGAACTTGGTGTATTGGTCCAAATTTTAACCTGGTATTTTGTTGGCTGCGTTGGTCACACAAAAGCTATTTGTGTGCCAAGTCATTCACAGCAGGTCATCCACCAGATAAATCACATTAAAAGACGTGTCAACAGTCCTCTCAAAATAGACACCAAAGTACCTAATCCAAATACTGTATCTGTTGAAGGAGCATCAAAATGCAGGGCTGTGCATACTTGGGATAGCTGCGATTGTAGTCCTGTCACCTGCAACTTGTGCTGAAGATATGTAAGGGACACAGAAGGCCTGAAATGAGAACGTAAGAGTAGGGCTGATGGATGAAATTGGCAAAATTGGCTTTTAAACCAATGTTTGAGATTTTTGTGGGGAATGGATAGATACTCAGATACTGTAGGTAGAGTCAGTCTACATTGACACTGTGGCAAATGTTAATATTTAAAGAAACATTCAGACATTATGTAGTGTCATTTCATACCACATCATATACCACATGTTGCAGAAGAATATACTTATACAGTATATTCAATATACAGACATTGTGAAATCATATCACACCATATCTATATATCAAGGCAAGTGCAAGTTATTTATGCCAATACTTAAACAAGACTACTGGACGTAGTCAAAAGGCCCTTATCCTAAATGACCATAACACACTCCCTCTGTGTTTTGAGTACATTCTTGTCAAATGAATACACATTTTAATGGGTAGATATGATAATGAAGGTGACATTATCAGTGTATACAAGCACCGTTGATTGATAAACATATTGACAAAGTTAGACTTTATGACTAAGCATTTTTTGTTTTTGTTTTCCATAAGCAGTAAACATGCTTTCTTCCCTAAGACATTTCACACTTCAGTACAGCTCCCCACAACTCTCAATTCTCCAAGTAATAGGATTTTGGGACAAATTGCAGATTTTGGTTGTAAAACAACAATGTTTCCACTATAACTCAGTTTTCCATCACCGATGTAGTCATGTTTTAACAGGGTCTCATTTCTCAGATATTTCCCTTGCTCATGGGGGCTGTAGGCCTCACCTGTGGGCTACTGTGCTCATTCACACACGCATGATGCAACGTGAAACCTTTGCCTGTTCATTCGAAAAGGAACGAGGAACTGTGCCACTGAACCGCCTGCAGTGCTGCAGGTGTGAATATCTCTGTCCCTGCTGCTGTGATTAATTGCATTGAATCATGGGAGCTATCCCAACACGAAGCCATCACAATAGCTCTGACAAAGTCAATCAATAGGATCTGTCAGTGCCAGGAAAAAAATATGACGGGAAGAAGTGTTCACGGGGCCAAGTGGCTGACAGGCCCACCGATTTATCACAGATGTGCATTTTTGAGACAACGGGCGGACGTGACTTCACCATTTGGGAAGAATTATGTGCTATCATGGGACCATTATAGGGCACACTCAAATGGTGCAAAGATCAGTCTGGATGCACAGGACACACAGACACACACTCAAGCATGGGTGTGCCCACACACACAAGCATACACACCTTGCTAAGCACACAATCACCCACACACACATGCACGGACACACATGCACAAGCACATATTAAGCCCAACTCTCAGATGCACAGATACTCATATGCACAAACATGCACACACACCCACACACTGTCAAGTACAAGCATATGCACATGTAATTTAGCTGAAGTCAGTTGAACTCATGCCCCTGGTGGTTGAAATACTCTTTTATCTCATTCAATAGAGAGTTTTGAGTTAGACTGATCAATTTGATAGCACAGCTGTCTATGAGCTGGGGCAGCGCTTGTGGGTTTAACACTAGGCTCAAAATATAGAGGCTAGTAATTGCCATCATTTATGACACACACACACACACACACACACACACACACACACACACACACACAAGGGAATAATATAATTTTTTTTCACTGATCAGAATTATTTTTTTATTACTCTTGAATTTTTCCTCATTTAAATCTGAATGATGTTAAAAAACCTTGAATATGTGCTAATTTGAGCCTTAAAACAGTTTGTGGGTGCATGAAATCTCAGTAAGTTTACCCAGCTATGTGTCAAAGAATTGCTTTTTCATTAGTGATACAAAAACAAATAGTGGAGGCACACTTATGTTTACACTTATTATTATGATTATCATTATGATGATGATGATGATTATTAGTAGTAGCCTAGTAGTAGTAGCACATATGTCAAGAGGTAAAATACCTAAGAAAAAGTAACAAAATATTAACATAGGAAAAGTCTCTTTTTTTTTGCATATATTTATTTTGGCTATAATGCTTAAGAAGCAATGTGTGTATTTTTTTTGTGTTTTTACCAACAGTTGAAGTTGAAACAAAACTGTGTGATAGGTGTGATAGGCAGACCTAGATTTCTTTCTCTGTAAACACAAAACTCCACACTCTCGATAAAGCATGTGATTAATTTGTTAACATTAGATGAAACTCCAGTGATTCCCTTGGGAAAGTGGCTCCTTGCAGCAGCAGCAGCAGCAGCAGCAGCAGATAACAGAATAATGTATCCCATTAAGGTAAAACATTTAAACATATCCGGAAAAAAACCCTATACACCTAGCGTGACGTGACATCCCGAAAAAATCCTATAATATTCCAACGGGACTTTATAAGGGACTTACAGTGTGTCTGTGCTACTTCCCCTAATAGGGAGTTTACTGTGACCTATTGTTATGTTTTTTTCTATCTCATGGTATCACTATAAATTTCTCGCAATATTCCCATAGTTTCGCTGTGATATGTGTATAGTATCCCACAAATGTACTGTAGCATTACTATAGGCCTAGTTGCTGTTTTTTTTGTAAGGGATTGCTGTAGTTTGCTTTCTCCTTGAAATTGTTTGTGAGAATATTTTAGGAAAAACAAATACTGTTACATTAAATTACAATGTTTTTTTTTTTTTTTACTATCAAAGTAACATTTTTAACGTTGCATACAAGCACTTTCAATGAGAATTGGTGAAGGAATTCAAACCAATTATGTTATTATGGTTTGTCATTATGCGATTATGGAGCTTCAGCCTGGTCGTTGTCCCTTTAAGAAGCAGTGAGAGTGAGAGGAGGTGGTGCGGTTTCACACCCCGGGGTGGGAAACATGGGCGGGGCCAACGACTGCTGAGTGACAGCCGCTCACTGGCTCTCGAGCTCCGCGACGCGTGAAGAACGCGTAACGACCAATGAGATTAGGACCTTGCCTGTCCGTCAAATCGCAGCAGCCAATCGCAGCGAAGAATGGGAGGACCCTGGAATCGCTGTTGTGCATCCAACGTGGGACTACGGAACGATCACCCTGAAAAAAAGGAAAAGTAACTCAAGAAAGGAAAAAACTCATGGTGGTGGCAGACGGTCGGAACGGGGGTGGACTATATTTTGCTATTAATCGGATCGGCTAGATTTTGTGACCGCAGACTGCACCTGATAAGATGTTGGTTTAGGTCTTCTTGGACGGAGAGAGTGTGTATTTCAAACTTGGGATTATTCGACTAGAGCAAAGTGGTGTTGCGATTTGGACGATATGCAGCGCTCGGCTTGAGAGACCAACGCTGGAGTTTTTCGGCACTGTTCCTGCGGGTGTTAACTTATATGTTGCATTTTTAACCCTGCAGTACAAAAACTGTAACATCGTCAGAAGTCACATCGTAACCGCGCTGTTGAGCTTTGAAACAGCCGAGGTAGTTTGGACTCTAGTTTTGCTGCAAGATAGTGTAAGTGTTCCGTGGATCAACAGTTATTTTGAGATCTATCCGGCGGCAGTGTGTCCTTTACCATCTTTCTGCTGCATGTTTTCAAACATGTTCTTCTCAGAAGCAGTCGTCCCACCAAGAAAGGAACATAGTTTTTAGCCTTCTATGGACACTTACTTGCAACTTACATTTAAGTTTAGGCCGAAAAACAAGTTTACTGTAGCCTAGTTTTGCTGGTTAAACTGTGAATCACCTTTGATTTTCAGCCCGCGTCGGACACCAAAGGAGAAAGTTGGACTGGGAACTTGTGTCCTAAATGACTGCTGTTTGGAGGGGAAAACATTTGACTGCACTGCTGCTATTTGTAATAACCTCCTTATTACAAGAAGGCAATTAATGTGCTATAAAAAGCACCCGAGCTCCCCGAAGCTACACTAGTTTTCCAATTTGGATACGAGGAGAGAGCTCGGCGGCCGCGCTATTAAAACTGGATACAAAATGGCGGCGTCCCTGGGACGAATTGGATATGTTTCTCACTATGTTTTTTATTTAGTTTTGTCGGTCGAACTGTTAATCAGTTATGGATTGAGCTCGGACTTGCCGTGTGCCCAGAACTGTACGTGCAACGGAGATTCAGTGGACTGTAGCAACCTGGAGCTGACAGCTACACCTCTGGACCTTCCAGCCCGGACAGTTTCCTTGTAAGTAAAGCGCCCAGTTGCCCTGGCCTATTTATTGACCAGCCCATAACGGGATAACAATGTTTCCAAACACAAAAGTGTGAAATAACACAGGGGCTCCCAAACTTTTTTTTTTTGGTCAGAGACCCTCGTATAAATATATATTAGGCCGTGGAACCCAGTTGATAAGATTTTCCACCCAAGGAAATTCGTCTGAGAATATTTTTGTGGTTATGTTTTATTTTAGAGTTGCATAATTGCCTATACTGTATGTGGGGAGAGTGGAACATTATTATCAAAATAGTCAACCTTATTCGTTCTCACATTGGGCTGACTGATAGTGAGTGAATTAAGAGTGAAATTAAACTTACTCATTTTGCTGGGGACCCCCTGTTACCCCATCAAGGACCTCTGGAGGTCCCTGCACCCCACTTTGGAAAACATTGGCATAACACACTGCCAGACAGTATCTTTTTGCTCAGACAATCGTTACCTATTATAAGATTGTAACATGATTGGGTTTGCGCAATCCAGGAGTTTTCACAAAAGTCTTTGACAACAGAAGAATCCAGCTATGATTCAGGGGCAAAAAAATAAATGGGAGTCAAACTTAGTATAACAGAAAGTTTTGTCTATTGCAAAAATTGTCTTGTCTGCTTGATGACTGACATACTTTTATTTACAGCAATGGACAAGGGGAATTTGTTCCACAAGAGGAGGGAGGGTTACACATGCACATAGACAAAGTTGCCATACGGTATTCTGCTGGATGACACCCACTGGTTGGGGTGAAATGCCTTGCTCAAGGGCAAGTTTAGTTATTATTGAGGATGGGGAGAGCGCTACTCACTCAGCAGTCTGCCTTCAAATTGTCCAGCTAGTTTGAGAAGCGGGGACACTGTAGCTTCTTCATCTTCCAGACTTCCACTGTCCATGACGTCTTAGAGTGATTTAACTGCATTTATTTAAATTGCTTTTTTAAAATTTTATTTGTTTAAAAAAATTGTAAAAATTGTGGGCCAAAGTTTGTTATCGACCACTGCAGTGAGTGAATTATGATATCTTGGATAGTTTGGCAAACTGAAAACTGCCACGGAGATGCTACACATTATTCATTTGTTCATGTTAGGACAAACAAACCATTCCCTCAGGGTGAGTAAATGGATGTCAGTGTCACAACATCCAAATTGGCTTTATTCAATGAGATTTATGACAGGAATTATCCTTGATTTGGTTCTGCTAGCCATAGTTCACAAATTAGATTTCTAGTAAATTGAGCATGGGTTCCTCAGGATAAGACAACAACAATTGAAACCCTGTCTGCAGGTTAATTTAGGAAATGAGCCAATTTGGGAACAGTTTCATGGAACGTCTCCTGATGTTCAAGTAGCCTCCGCATTCATCAAGCTGAATGACACAATTTATTTACAGACAACACACTGCTCTGTCCTCCCAATCAACATTTTGGCTCTCACCGCAGTATATTATAACTGGCACTTCCAACGGCAGTAGTGAATCCTCAAGGACAATTGGGCTTTTTTGGTTGGGAATTTTCACCTAAATCACCAAATGGGTATTAGTGTGTGTGTGTGTGTTGCTGAGAGCATGGGGTTAAAGACCAAAGGCCTGCAGACTCCTCTGGCTCCCAGTTCCTGTGTTAGGCAGTTTATCTTCCCCTGGGAAGTGAGGAATGCAACTTTTAAAAAGTCCTCTAAAAACATGAATAACGGCGCTTGTGCCCAGGTAGCCTCATTGCCCCTAAGCACCACTTGGCCAAGTTCAAGTGCAGGCGCTGTTTATCACACATGTACGCACACACACACACACTGCTCCCACTGTCTTCATGGACAACGCACAACTAGGACAAGTGTCCCATTTGAAACAGCTGGCTCTAAACCTTTTGGTGTGTGTGATACTAAGGGCCTGCGTGAGCCGTGTCTCACTCCAAGTCTACTCGTATTATCTCGGCCAACCTTATCGGTCAAGATTTAAGGACCCGCAATCTTGTTGTTTTCAAAGGAATGGTTTTATGGCTTTGAATTATCTTTTAAAACACCTAGGTTGCATATTTCCTCACCACTTGAGATAGTCCCATTATGTTGGCAGGTAGCACAAAGGGAGAGAGCTCTTTTCTTCTGGGGTCTGTAAAAGAGCCAGATTAGTAGATGATTACTGTAAACCCAAAGAGACAAGTAGGGAGGGTTTCACTTGTAGCTGAATGTGATCCCATTAAAAGGTACCTCACGCCAAGTCCTGTCCACTTGAGTGGATGAAATTACTTTTTGTGTTGCGGGTTGAAAGTTGTTATTTTAGTTTGTGTGTATTGCCTGTGCACAAAAAGTGTGTGTGTGTGTATGCAAGCTGTGGATGTATGAGTTACGGGCAAAAAGGAAACTGCCACTTACACCTACTTATTTATTGGCATGCGCTCTATTCTGCCCTTGGCACATCAAAAGCCAGTGCCTTAAAAAAATCTAAATGCACTGTAATAAGTGAAGAGATAAGCTGACTTGAAGGTGACAATCACTGTGGACTGCTCACTCCATAGCTGGGGCTAACTTTATTTATAATCCAGTCATTAAGCATTGCTACACACAACGAGTTGATAGAGCAAGGTTTATAATATAGCGTAACTAATAGGATAAAACTGTGTATTGGGAACTATAATGCCTTTATCCTAATCCCAGCATAATGCAATAAGATGTTCAAAATGAGTCAGATCAGAATTAGCCTAATTGAAGCCAGTGGATGAAGTGAAAAGAAAATGTTAGTCCCACTTGTAGATGTGTGATGCATGTAGACAAGAGGTGCAGTAATGCATGATGTTGGTAGTAATACCTCTCTATCCATCCTCTAACACTTCTTCACTGCAAACTGAGTGAAAAAGAGTGTCCAGTCGCACCACGCTGGGGTTTCACACCAAATGTGTTTGTCCATCCCTACCTCCGGGTCTCTGAGCCAAGTGAAATTAGTGTGGAATCAACTGTCCCTGTTATGTTTAGCCCAGGGAGGGAGCAGCGGTAGCGGTGGGTCAGTGTGGTGGCGGGGTGGACATTATTATTGGGTGTCAATAAAAACAAGCCATCGTCCGCTCCCACAGTCCGCCTCCCTCTCTCTCCCCCTTAGCGCAGTGATGTCCTTTAGATGAGCTCAGGCTCGGAGTAAAATCTCATCAACTTGGAACACCTAGGCTATATTTTTCAAATATGGCTCATGCTTAACACTAAGTTGCTCCTATTAAGCAAAGTACAATTGTAGGAATATGCTTTTTTAAAATGAATTAATAACATAAGTTAATAATATGGACTAGATGATACTGAGCCTCTTGAATCAGGTTCAATTTGTAGCTGTGTTGTACACATAAATGGGTTGTATAGGGCAACACAAATAGGTAGGCATAGGTCACAGAGGCGGTTTATGGGCAATAGGCACCTCCTACTGAGCATTTGGCTCTCGGACAAATTGCAAAAACATGAGTGGCTGCAACTGTCTAGCAAGTGATCTAGTTAGTCTCATGCATATGTGCGCTTTCTACAACTAGCCTACAGGAGTTAAAAAGTCCAGCATGTTTTGTTGTGCTGTCTGCAAAGATAAGGTAGATCATACACAGAGTATAAATGCAGCTTAAAAGGAATAGGAAGACATTTCTCACCCCTTTGTGTCAGTGAAAGAGGATTGCACTCTCACATAGCTGCTGCAGTTATCTTCATACAGACTTAACCTATACTGTATGTTGGGTGCAATTGGTTTGACAACTGCAATAGTGGCTCAGGCTAGGTAGGTAGATAGGTGGCTGGAGGTTAGGTGCTGGCCTGCAGTTTATCCATCAGTAGCAGTCCCAGGTCCTCTGAGGAAGGCCTCTGGACACTGTAGCCCTGTGTGAAGAATCAAGCCCTAATGCCTTCCAGTTGTCAAAATAGTCTCCCTTCAGGCCCATGTTTTTAATGGTCTCCTGTGAGAATGTGGCCTTGATGGGGATAGTAGGAAACAAGCGTGTGTTTGCATATCCTGGCAGAGCAGATTAAGCTAACAAGGAGAGATGGTGAAGGTGAGAGAATTAGGGTGGTGGGGAAGATTCACGAGTGACCACACAGGTTATTCAGGGTGAATACTTGTGGTTAAAGGACTGATGTACCCTTTTTAAAGCCTCTGTAAATCATGAATCTCATATATCCTTTGCTGGTTTACATAGGATGCTTATAAGACTTAACAAATTGCCCACCAGTCTCAGATGTTTGTCTATTGTTTATGATTGATGAATAGCCTAATAACATTCAAAGCAAGCTTCCTCTCACATATTCCCTCTCAGGAGTGGTGCCTTATCTTATTTGCGGCCATGGTAATGTGTATAAATAGCACTTTTGCCTGCAGTACCATCCGCATAATGGGGTTTTGCAAGTAAATAAAAGCATGAGCATTACTAATGTTGGCTGTGATTGCTATGGTCAGATAGAGATAAAGCAGATGCCCGGTGTCTGCTTGCCAACCTCTCTCCCCGTCTTTTGTCATCTGAGGTATTAAAATCTTTTGCTTTTATGCATTGTACAGGGTCCAGAAAGCTAAAGTGCTGTATGAGGCTGTCCTGATTTTCATTTGTTAAAGCTGAATCGTTGCGTCACCAACATACACTCTGGTCAAAAGCAAGGAGTATCTTAATCTTGACTGAGCCCCTCGTACAACCCAGCTTTTCCTCAGTGGTTTCTGAGTGGCTGTCTGTAACTCCCCTTCAGCCCTCCTATAGTCATACAAGAGTGCGTACAGCGGAGCGGGCCTTCCGTTCTGACTCAAACCCAAGCCTTAGCCTTAAACCCCGCAGAACAGCAGCATTGGTAAACACCACCCCCAACAGTTGGTTTTGGCTTCTGCCCTCAGGAAATGGGTTTGTTTTGGTGGTTTCCTGACAGGGGCTGGTGGCTCGGCTGGTTGGTTGGGGGCTGGCGGACAGAAGGTGGGGCTGAGGATCACCTGGCCTGGAGGGACTATAGGGGGACATTTTCCGCCTGCTGCCTGAAAGTGTTTTGTCAATGTCACGGTCTGCTGCTGCTGCTGCTGCCTTCGGGCAGGTTCCGCTAGTGGGTGAAAGTCCTGTCAGTGGTCGAAACCTCAACCACTGTCACCCACGTCAAAACACATTGAAGAAACTCAGAGGAAGTGAAATTCTACTTGACTGTCACATATTGTTAGAAACAACTCTGTTTTTAGGGAACATTGTCTCTTATTCTAGTCACTTCCATAGCCATGCAAAGTAATTTGCTACAATAATACTATGTGGCGGAGGAAGTTGTCATGGCAATGTTTGCCAATTACTCAGTGTTTACATAACATTTCCATGGTTACTGTTTGTCAGTTATGTGAGTTAAGCTTGATATGAAGGCAGGAATTGATTGATGTATAAACACTAAACCGCTGAAATATTTCTTCCCCTTTCTTGACCAAGATGGACATTTCAGCAGTTGAGCAGCGACACAGCAACAGCAGCAGTACTCAGCAGGGCTTAGCCTGTTGTGGTTTCTAGGGCATTTCTAGCTACGCAGCCTTGTAATCTTGTGGTATTGGGAGTGATTATACCAAGTTTGTTTATTGTGATAGTTTCCCCAGCCTTGTGACTTAGATGTCTTTGGGCAGATATTTTAAACCCACATCTCGAGCGTTTCCAAGGGTTTAAGATGATATTATCGTTTGCACTGATTTTTATCAGCTGCTCTTCACTTTATTCCCCCTTATCAGGCTGTTTGATGTTAAGCCGGATGGTTGAAGTACTGAGCGTTCCTGTATGCAAATTTGAGCCTTAAATGTATTATTTTATGTAAATGATCCTCTTCTAATCCATGAAGTTAAGAGACAATTCACGCGGGACATTAGATGTGAACAAATTAGTGAGGAACAACCAAGGTTGAGCCTGTACTCTCATAACAACAGATAAAGGCTGACATTAACATGAAGTTATGGAGTGAGCTCATGGACTTGCACTGGCTTTAATGACAATCAAACAGCTGCTGCCACAAGTCATTCCGCAGGAATCCAGTCAGCAGAATAGATGGCCTTTTTGTTAAGACACTTCAGGGCGCCAAGTTTTTTCCCCCCTTTTCTCCCTCTCCCCCCAAGCCGGTGTCTACAAAGTGGGTTTGATCGATGAATCATCTGTGAATTCTCTACATCTGGTAAGAGTTTGGAAATCTGGAGAAGATGTTAGAAAAAAAGCGTGACTTGGAAAGAGAGAGAGGTACTGTGCAAGTGGAGCAGCTCCCCTCCAAAAAACAGGCAATCTGTCGAGAAGTGAGTGGAGCTGTGAGTGCTAACTTGGGCCAAACATTCTTTCAAACCCCCCTGCATTAGCCTCTGTATTCTCTGATAATGCAGAATGGAAAGGAGTATCAGAGATCCACTATCTGGACAGCCACACGTTCACATGCATTTAGATTGTATAGATAATATGGGCCACTATTTGGCCCCTTTCTTTCTCCGCTGGCTATAGCCTAATTATTGCAGAATTTTGTCTACGCTAGCATAATAAACAATAAGTAGGGGGAAAATAGACTGTCTAACGATCAGTCATTTTCCTCACTTTGAAGTGGAGAGCATAAGGTCAGCAGTCTGCACAGTACTAAAACAATAGCCCCACTAAAGAGACATATTTATGTTATTCTTTCAGATGAATCGGGGACGCTCATTTCCTTTTAGTAATAATGAAGTAGTCTGGTGACATTTGTAACAAATTAGAATGTTATCATGCTAGAATACCTTAGTATTCCATCAGCCAGCATGTGTGAGAGTGTGTGAGGACCGTGTTTGCACATGCGTAAGTACGGACTGCACGAGTGTTATTGTCCTCCTCATCTGCAGCGTCCGGGCTGGCGTCGTTGGGCCTGGCCTCGGGTTCACGCAGTGCCTCAGGCTAGTGCAGACCCTTCTCCCAACCTTCTCGCTGTTTGTTTGGAGTGCCCCGCTCCATCCCCTGCTTCAGCCCCAGCCCCGGACCAGCAGCCCAGAGAATGGCAGTGCACATGGCCCCAAGATGTGGCCTGCCTTCATGCCTGGGAAGACTTCAGAAACTAAGTCACGCTCTTTCTCTGACTGATCTCAAAGGCTGGAGCAATTCCTTTGTTGCCTGGAATTTTGTTGCGGGGTGGGAATCTGCAATGCAAACGGTGAAATATGCTGACCGCATCAGCAACACGTATCTCTGATCTCCCA
The DNA here is from genome assembly GCF_046629955.1 of Centroberyx affinis. Taxonomy (NCBI): domain Eukaryota; kingdom Metazoa; phylum Chordata; class Actinopteri; order Beryciformes; family Berycidae; genus Centroberyx; species Centroberyx affinis. The sequence goes on along the minus strand of NW_027278964.1, from coordinate 225,689 downwards.
CATGTTCTCCTCACCCTCTCAAGATCCTGTACGTTGAAACCTACCGGTATTTTCACTCAGATTCTAGTGCATCATATTTATCGCTATCGTAGCAAATCATGTTGGCCGGCTTAGGCTTTTAACCTCGTTGAAGGTTGACGAGATATTGGCTTTCCTCTCTCCTCCCCCTATTTGACTGGTGTGTAAAATGGTGGCCTAGAGCTGGTGTTAGCTTTGTGTACACTCTCACTGCTGTTGCCTGGCTATAAACTGGCCATTTATGACAGGAAGAGAGGTGTGTGTGTGTGCGTGTGTGTGTGTGTGTGTGTGTGTGTGTGTGTGTGTGGCTCTCTGACATGCAGGTTATTATTTGACTAGTTTTATGATGCACTGAAATGGACCACATTAAAGGGCCTCCATCTCCCAGCTGGACTACAGAGGGCTCATCACTGACATCACTTCACACTTTCAGCGAGCGAAGTTCACACTGCCGTTATCTATGATAGAGATGGGAAAGATAATGATGATCTATCTCTGTATGTGTAAGTCCCTTCTGTCTCTCTCTCTCTCTCCCCCTCTCCCTCTCCATCTCTCTCTCTCTCTCTCTCTCTCTTTCTCTCTCCCTCCCTTCCCTCTCCCACACACATACAGACTGTGCACTGACTTACGAGCACAGTGTCATATGCTATGACATCACTCCTCTACTCCCAGCACTCCTCTACTCCCTCAGCACCCGTAATGCAGCTATTTTTTAAAGCCTTTTAATGACTTTTATATGTCAAATCAACTACATAGTATATCAGTGACGGTCTACTGCAGCGGTGGGCGTTGAGCCTTTTTTTTCCTTCCACCGGGACAGTTTGCTTAGTCAGGCAGGCCATTTATGGATTTATCACAATGTCTTTTAGTGGTTTTTTTTCTGCCAGACAGGCTATGGCTAAAGCTAATGTTGTTTCAGGTGACCCCCTAGCCTTCCAGCACTGCTGACCTAGGCTGTTGTTGCTTGACCTGGAAAGATGTGGAGAATAAGCGCTGTGCTTCAGGGCAACAGGTGGTTGAGTGTTAGTCTCTGACTGCATTGCCATATGACTAGGCATGTGATTTGTCTTTTTTGTGACTGAAAGGGGAACACCAGTGAATTTCAGCAGGTTCTAATGATTCGGTGTCATTCTGTTGGCGCCTTGTTAGTTTTCAGTTTTTGTTTTGTTCTGAATTTGAATCTGTATTGAATGTGTAGTGAGGAGAGCCATTTCCTCTTGATGTGTGACAGTCTCTCAACTTCTGTGGCTATTGTTTTGTAATGTGTGGGGAGGGGTGGGGGAGGGGTGGAGGCGGGGGTGGGGTAGCTCTGAAAGCTGGAAGGCCATAGAGGGTCAAGTAGGATCTCCAGGGGTTGGAGGTGGGAGTATAACTGTGCCTCTTTATCCCAACCCAGCCCTCACCTCAGCTGCCCTCTTGTTTCGTGCCCCTCCACTTAGACAGAATAGAGGTTATGCTGACCTTTGTGGTCACTGATGGCTAGCAGTTAGCTTCAACACAGTAGGAGATTATTGTTGAAATGTTGGTGGGTGCAGTTCAGAATAGGATTTAAATTTAGTCTGTGCTTTTTACTTGCAAATGTTTTTAGTACCAATCACCATCTACTTGAGTATGAACACTTGAGGGCTTGAACTTCTAAGAACCGCTTGTTCTGATTTTGCGTCCTGTGAAAAAGCTTGAGACAGCCCCTCAAGCCAGGAGTGTAGCAGCCAGAATAAAATGAATTCAATGGGGAAAATTGGTATTTGGCTCAACATGCTGCCTTAAATTATCACACTCTTGCTTTTTTGGTCAAGTACCTGGCTGGGAGCGTTGATTTTGATCCCGCTGACTAATGTCAAACAGTCCTGCCCATTTGGATAAACAGAGGCATTCTAGTTGTACCATGCAATGGAATGCACTGTTTGAAACATTCCAGTCTTAGAGCAGCAAAGTGCTTTGTAGTGTTTGCCATGCTTAATCACAGCGTTGACTCTCACCGGTTCGTGTCTTTGAAATGTCTCAACAATAGGACTTTTCCAGCTGGATCAAGGAGATGGAGAAAACTCAGATAAGCTGTGTCGTGCCATCGCCAATTTGCTCTCTGCACCCAGTCTAGAGTTTGACAAGTTACTTAAAAGGTGCATGTTCCTCTCCCTATGTTTCATTCTGCTGTGCTTGGTTCATGTCGCTCTCTCCCCCTGTGAAGCAGTCTAACACTGTCTAATGACTCTCTAAGCTTCTGATCCCAGCGCGGCAAATTCTTCCAGAAACGGCATTATGGTAAGGCTGCTTTCTGGAAAGCATTAGCCACAGTTAGCGGTGGCAAACCCCGACTGCCCTTCTGCAGGAGAGGGGAGGGAGAGAGAGAAAGGGAGGGAAACGGGTCTTATCAGCACCACCTCATACAGTAGGTGTTAAAACGCTGTGAAACTTATCTCATCTGATAGGCAAGAAAATGAATCTGGCTGAATGAGGCGGAGAGAGAAAAAGGCTCAGTTGTGTAAACACCTTCCTTCCCCTTTGCTTGTCAGAGGTGACTGAGAAAAGGGCACATGCATGCTTGCGTACACACACAAAGGACCAGTTTGTTTGTTGCTGTGCCCTTTAGCACTAGTACAGCAGGTTTTGCTCTCAAACGTGACTTGTTTTTTGTCTTTCTTAGTCATCCCTTTGTTCTATTTTTGCTCTGTTCTCCATTTCATGCATGTAGATCTAGCCTACATATACCGAATTTCCTTCCTCTAGGCTATTACATGCAAATCTTATCATACTCTTTTAAAAACTGAAGTGGTCTTTTAGGAGGTGACATCTCAGTATATATCAGCATTTGTGTGATATGCAAGGTCCGCTGGTAAAGTTTCTTTGGCCTGTTTTGTGGTGATAAGCAGCTTGTTAAAACTACTGATTGCTCTACCAGATGACAGCGCTCTCCCGAGTCGATCCTCTCTGTGCCGTGTGTGTGTGTGTGTGTCGGCTGAATATACGTACCTCCCGGCGGCCCGCAGGAAAACCCTGTGATTTTTCACTTAGCTTCACCATAACGAGGTAATTGCCTCCTGTTGCAGGGGACGGCACTTTAGTGATCTAGGCCACAATGGCGGGAGGTGCCCCAGTGAGTGATCATAACATTGACACACATACACACCTCCCTGTCAGGGTTCTGCCTGGAGGGCAGACACTCGCTCTGCTATTATCTCGTCACACACACACACACAGAGGGAGAAGGAATTAGGAAGGGAGACTGTCATTATCCGCAATCAAGCACACAAGAAGTGAAAGGAAAATCTGTCGAGAGAGATGGAGGGTGAGATTGACAGGTATAAAGTGGTATAAAAACTGTAGTGTCTAGGATGTAAGCCAGCAGCAATATTCTGCTGTGGTAAGTTACATTCCCTCCTATTTGATCCTGTTCTATTCCTTACAGTTCTTAGGGTGGTTTTAAACAGTACTCAAAGGATGCCACAGATTTCAGCCTCCCACCCCCTTCCTCCTGTCCTCATTCCCCCGCGGCGGTCTTCCAAGGCCACGGCGGGACGAGAGGATGAGGAATGTGGTGCGTCAGGTAAATGTGTCCCCAGTCTCTGGGAACAAGCGGCCATCTCTCGGCAGGCCTGTGAAACATTCCTGGGCCATCTCTCACGTCTGGACGGAGGGGCGGGAGGCAGGCGGCTCGGAGCTGTGGGCTCCCTTTGTCTCGCTGAACCTCAACCCTCCACACAAACACAAACACCGCTCTCACTGCAGCCTCCTGTCTGCCAACAGGCTGAGGGCCAGGCAGAGAGCGAGGGGGGGGTACATATATGGGTGTGTGTGTGTAAGAGAGATAGCATTTGTTTACGCGTGAGATAAATCTGATTCATATTGCGTGGGAGGCATCATCTGAAATGCAGATGTATGTTATGCACACACATACACACACACTCTCGCTCGCTCTGACAGCGGTAACGCTATATCACTGGACAAATCGCTCTCTAATAAGCCTCTGTACAAGTCAAGTGCCAGCTATTAAATACGCTGTTAGCCTAAAGTGCAAATTGACTGCTGCAGATGAATGGCCTGTGGGCTGTGTTAGGTAAGTGAGCCAGGAGAGAGACACACTCTGTATCGATAGTATTGATCTGGCCCCCTCGAAGGCCAGCTGAATGGATGTACTGCAGTGTTTTCAGACATACTTAATGTGGACGGATGGGGCAGTTTGTTAAAGAAATAAAGTCTGTGTGTCAAAAGTGGTTGCCATTGATCAGGATCTTTGTTTGAACTGTTGAAAAAGGCCTATGACAAATACAATAAAAGTTATTGTGAAAAATAAAGCATTATTGCGCTGCTGACATTTTGATTGTTTATGTTTCCTCTGCCATCTATGCTGTTAGGCATATATGGTTTTGATTTCATCTCGCTATATATTAACATCTGCTTTTCCACTCTTTCAGAAATCTTGGCCACAACAAGCTGACCACCATCAATACAGAAGTCTTCGCCAACCTCCCCAACTTACGAGAGCTGTAAGTAGTCCGGCATTATCACTCAGTCACTAACAGGATACATAGCCCACACATACCCAGAGGCTAAGGAAGGACACACACACACACACACACACACTTGGTCATTGAGGAAATTGCCCACCCAGATAGGACACTTGGAGAAGACTGCCTCGGATATCACACTTGAGGGAAAACTGTCATGACACCCTCTGAGTGGCACTCTTCACCAGACACTCAACTAGAGTGTGTGTGTGTGTGTGTGTGTGTGTTTCTTTGGCATGGTCTGTGTATGCGTTGACTGGGCTGACTTTTTTTAAATCTGGTTCTTTCAGAAATCTTGTTCTTTCAGTAGAGCACAGCATCGATTGGCAGGCAGACAGCAAATCTATGAGCACAACTCCTCACAAAGTGCTGCCCCTTCACTTTCTAATGGACTGCCCTCAGCATGTGTTTGTGTTTGGCCCATGTCTGTTAGCATGTCTCTTTCTCTCTGTGGTGTGAGAGTGTGTGCCACTACAATGTTTCAGTGTGAGCATAGTTGTGTGCCTCTGAGATAAAGAGTCAAACATGCTTTTATTTTAGCCACTTTTTGGCCAGATAGACAATATAATCCACAAGTCTGAGCTGCGATACATTTTTCTTCAGTGGAAAAAGTCCCTCTAACACCCATGATTGCCACTCCACATCCTAGCAGCATCCTCATATGTATTGCCTTGAACTGAGTCCAATTGAGAATAAAGTGGTGGTTTTCTATATTAAGCCTCCCCTCCACCACCCGATACCGTGGCCAACGCTGGCCTTGTAAATATTTTATACGGTGAGGAGAGGGCTTGGCTCTGTGTCACTCAGCACCGGCACACAAGACACATACACACATATACACAAGCTGACTGGTGATACACACACTGGTGACATCTTTGGCAGGCCAAGCCAGCCAGTCATACGCTCACCGACATCTGTTTTACTCCCATGTTATTTTTGGTTTTAAAAGGATGACTTGCTACTTGCTTTGTGGCAGACGTGTCAAGTAGTGTTTGAAATCCTTTGAATTACTTAAGGTTTGATTGAATTTACCCTCATGTGTTGAGGCATGAGGAATAGCCCCAACAATGTTGTGACTTCTTAACTAGCATATAGAGTTTGTGTAGAAATTACAAGAATTAATTAAAATGATTTCAAAAACCTTGACTGAGGCTTGCGTTTGATAAAGTTTCACTAGCCTGTATTTGTCTGGTATCTCACTAGATTGTCTCGTATCACAAACTCCTTTCAGAAGATATATATAAGGAAAGATAACCTATGGTTCTAATATATGTCCTTAAAACAAAAACAAAAAATAAAGAGTGCATGTGCAATTTGAGATTCAAATTAGGGATTTGTGTTTTCATTTATTGTCACCAATACATTTGTTTTCTGTGCCCCTGATTTTTTATAAGTGCATGTGCGCCTTGGGGAAATAAATGCCTATGTAGATCCCTGTAACCTCACAACAACATATCATCCGTATGCATTTTTGTGTCTCCCCCTGGGCGCAGTTTTGTTCTTTAACCTACTATTGTGTGTGTTTGTCATTTTCAGGCGGCTGGACCACAATGAGCTGACCTCCATACCAGATTTAGGACAGGCTGCCTCCAAGATCGTATCGCTCTACCTGTGAGTATCGCCCCATTTACTACCTTTCTGGTACCATAATCTCCTGCCATATTCATCTTAGGACAGTGGCCTGCTGGTCCTGCTCCTGAAATGTTCTCTTGACATCTGTCTAGGATGGATCTACTTTTATAGAGAGAGATTGCAGGCATTCAGGGTTGAGTGTGAGTTAATTATGTAAAACCAGATCAAAAATCCCCTTTCTACTTGGGCTCTGTAGGAGTCAATATGGAGGTCTGTCTGGAGAAATTAGTATGTGGTCAAGTAACTGACTAGTCTTGTTAGCTGGCCATACAGTCTTGTCTATAGCGAGTAGTGCTGGCTGCTTGGAGTGTCAACTCGCATATAGTTCCAGCTTGGTTGCTTCCAGTTGTGAAACTCTGCCTGCGGGGGCTGCCTGCACTGGCATCTCACTAGAGATTTACTGCCCTATTTGGGAAGGGCGTGTGTGTGTGCGTGCGTGTGTGTGCATGCATTACTGCTTATGTGTGTGTGCTTGTGTATGTCACAACTGTGAGCCCAGTGGCCCATCGACAGGCTCTTTGTCACGTGCGAGCGTGCGTGTGCGCGCGTGCGCGCGCGCGCGCACACACACACACACACACACACACACACACACACACACACACACACACACACACACACACACACAGATACACACAATTGTGACAGTGTTCCACCCGCCTCATCTGTTGGTGGGGCCTTGTTGTTTTCCAGCCTGCAACAGTTTTTCCCCTCATGTGTGGCCGTGGAACATTCTAGCATCTCACTCAACCTGAAACAAGAAAGTTAAGCCCCCATAGCTAGTCTAATGCTAACCATTACAAACAGTCTGTGTATTTTCTTTCACACCTTGCTAGCATGCCGGCCGACTCCCTGGTAGTAAAGTATGCAGCTGCTGGTTCCTGTAACGTTGCTCATCGTCGTATCACTTTCAGTGGTCAGCTTAGCGAGAGTCACGCCTCAGCCTCTCCCTCTGTGTCATCTGCCTGCTTCTCACAATTTATCATGATGCCGAGCTTTCGTCAGCACACTTTTCTAAGCTGTATACAGAGATTGAGGTTTGATTGAGCAACTGAGAAAAGTCTTTGTCAAAACTTAACTTATGCCATGTGTCCAAAATGTTTGATGTAGTAAGAGCATTTTTTCGATTGTTTTTCTATCTGTCTGCTAGGGCTGAACGATTTTGAAAAAATATCTAATTGCGATTGTTTTGACTGATATTGCAATTGCGATATGATTTGCGATATTAGAGGGAATGATAATTTTTACATCATTATTCTCATTTTCATTGAAAAACGTCTTAAAATGATTATGGTGTGATTTTTGCAGGGATCTGTACCAAACAAAGATGTTTTCTTAAGTCTGTAGAATATGATGTGCAGGCCAGGACATCTCTGTAGCACGACAATATTTAATTTAAAATGGTATTTTGACACACATTTCGCCTTTAACAAATGTTGCACCTCCTGCGATTTGAAAATTGCAGGCCATATTGCGATTTCAATAAAATTTTGATTAATTGTTCAGCCCTACTATCTGCATCTGTTGGGCCCAAGACAGCTCCTATTGACTTGGCCTGTGATACAAAACAGATTGGAGCAAGTTCACCTTTACTCGCGCAAACTCTGCAGAGTCGCACCCTGTCATGCAAACGATTGGGGTGTCTTTTTTTGGCCTGACTCTAAGCCTGTTGCTAGGGGAAGGCCTGTAGGCCTGATGGTAGCGGGGGCTAGAGGGAGGGTCATATCTTTACAAAGCCACACAGCTGAAGGCCCGCTGGAACACTTGCAGCTGCAGCTGTCAATCAGATGGCTTACTGTAAAATGGGTGACTGGGAGCGGGGGAGGGAGGATGAGAAGAAGGGAGGGAGGGAGGGGTGGGGGGGATGCGAATAGGGCCGGATCAGGATGACATCATCACATATTACTGTAGAAAGAGGAACGCTTAAGAAGAAGTAGTGTAGGAGGTGAAGCGAGTGTTGGGAAAGGCAGAGGAAGGGATAAGGGGAGGAGAGAGGTGCACTCCAGCTCAGGGTTATGCCCAAGAGTAAACCCAGTACATCCACACTCCCTTGCCAACCACCAAGCCCTCCCCTCAAGTATGTGTGTGTGTCTGTGTGTGTCTGTGTGTGTCTGTGTGTGTCTGTGTGTGTCTGTGTGTGTCTGTGTGTGTCTGTGTGTGTGTGCCTTGGCAGAGGTAGCAGTATAGATGGCAGCGCAGTGCGGGCGGAATTCCTGTGCCGTTGGTTGGAGAGTGGCTGGAATGTCGTCTGACTGCAGGCCTGTGTGAGACAGTGGTTTAACACAAGCACACACACACACACACACACACACACGCACACACACGCACACACACAGATGGACAGAGAATATCTGTCTACAGCCCCACATCCAGTAGTGAGCTCTCTAAAAGGCTGAGAGCCCATTAAATGTGGAGGCTACTGTCTAACATAATGGATAGAAGTTCAGACGCAGTATCTTCTGTTAGAGTAAAGTCAGCTGGTTGCTGACTAGCTTTGGCTCTGACAGATGGACATTAGAATGAATGATGTTTCTAGAATGAAACGGTGAATAGTTAGGCTGAATAAGAAGTTTCTAGAATAAAATGGAAAGGAACAGTTTTGGCTTTCTAAATGTTGATTGAAGCTTATATTTCTGCTGCATGGGACAAAGCAGGTGCGCTTGGAATCAGTTTTATTGCCCAAATAGGTTTGCCCATACAAGGACATTTTTTTTCGGTGGTTTGCTCCCGTAGGTCAAATTAAACATGAAACAAAACATGATTATAAAGAAGTATTATATAAAACAATTTAAAAGTAGAAAATAGGGAATAGGTGAGTGGTCTGTCTCTACTTTCTTTCTTGCCCGCTTTCTCTTCCTTTTTTTTCTTTCTCATTTCTTTCTCCTTAATCTCTTTCTTGCTTGAGGGCTGACTCACTCTTTCTCTTTCACCTTCTTTTCCGCTCCCCGTAGCTCTCTCTCTTTATTCCTTTCACCTCCGTTCCCTCACTCCCTTGTCCGGCAGCTCCTTTTGATGTCTGCCTCTCTCTCGTGGAGTTCATCAGGCAGAGATAAGCCAATGAGCAGCGGCCGTTTGAGTACTTATCCCGTTAATCTGTGTGGTCGGTCGTGTTGCTGCAATTTAAGATGTTCTTTGGACCAATCGCTGCCCTTTGATCAGACATCCATCAACCAATCAGGACAGAGCTTCTGAAAAGCATCTTACCAAGATCATAGTTTTACAATGAAACAGAAATCACCTGAGCACGTAGAAGCTTTTGACGAAACCAACCAAAATAGGACCATATGCCAGGCTCCCGCAGTCTCACAATGCACTTGGCGAGCCCACTGATATCCCGCAGACTCCCAGAATGCCACAGCAGGATGGCAAAAAAGAAGCAACAAAAAGTTTTAAAAACACAGTGTCAAAGTGACAGCAGAGCAGCACAAACTTCCCTATTGTGCTCAGAGCCTGCCCTGTCAACATCAAAGAGAGCCTTCAAAACAGCTCTGGATAGAAATCATATGGCCCATGGGATGATCTGATTTTGAAATAATTCTCCTTTTGTCCCGACGGCCAGCTTCAAACGGGGAGGGACGGGCCAAACAATTGCTCCCAAAGATGACATTGGAAATGGGCGAATGGGCCCGCTAGTGTAAACCGGCGATGTGCTTTCCATACATCAAAAGAGGTGTCAAAATGAGCCTGCCTCATGATAATCAGATGGTCAATGGGGGGGATAATGAGATTTGGAATTAAGTGGGACTGGGGCGACTAAGGCCCTTGGACATCAAAGAGCGCGACAGTGAATCAAGCTCCTTTTTAGCAGAAATGTCACTGGCCGTGTGATAATCACAGTTTTTATAAACGCCACTATTGTGTGTGGACTTCAAACACGCTCAGAACCGACTCTTTATCTGCCTCTCTCACACACAGCTGGGCTCTGAGTGTGGGAGGGAGAGAGGGGGATGTGGAAAGAGAGCGAGAGGAAAAGAGGAGAGGGAATTTGGCCTGAGTGGACTGGTCGCAGAGAAAGAGAGGAACAGAGCGAGAGAAAGAGTGAGAGGCCAACCTCTCCCACCAGTTTGAGACTGATCTGTTTTTCCCAGCAAAGGTCACCAGCTGTTGACCTCACCTCACCCCTCTTTCTCCCTCCTTCTCTCTCTCCCTCCCTATTCCTTCCTTCCCTTGCCCATGCTCACTATAGCCTCTGTCTGTCGGTCTGCCCTGTGTGTGTGTGTGTGTGTGTGTGTGTGTGTGTGTGTGCGCGCGCGCGCTCGCGACTCATCCTTAACTATTTCCGCTGCTGTTTATTCAGGTGGGCCACTGTGGTGTGACCCCCCTCCTCCCAGACACCAAGTAAATGATCGTGTGTGTGTGTGTGTGCGTGTGTGTGTGTGTCCGTCCATCTGCTGGGTGAGGGCTGGAAAGGAAGGAGGGACTGACCTTGTTTTGATGGAGTTTGACTGGTGGAACACCTGCTCTCTCTTTTGCTCTCTCTCTCTCTCACTCACTCTCTCTCACACACACACACACAAAATCCTGGGAAGTTAAGCTGAACTAAGATCGAAGCAGAGTCCTTTGTTGAAGTGTTTTACGCCTTGTGCTTTTAGTTTTGCATTCGTCTTTTATCTTGCTATCCACTGGCAAAGTGAATTGATTTGAACTGTAAAAAGATGTGTCATTTAGTACAAGTGTCTTGCATCTCATATAGCCTGCAAACCTGTGTTGTTGGCTGTGGGTGTAGCAAGTCTTGGGTGCGTGTGTCTATGTGTGTCTGTGAGGTCAGTAACATTAGCCGGAGTGTCAGGAAAGTGCTGCTGGTGCCCAGGCATGTGTCATACGTGTCACCCAACGAACGCTTTCATGTATTCTCGGATAACACTGGCCTTCAAACTCTCTCTCTCTCTCTCTCTCTCACACTCACACACACACACACACACACACACATACACGTGTAAACAGATAATAGACTTGAACTTCTGGATCAGCAAGACAGATCTCAGTCTGTGTATGCTGCTATTCACATGTATCTATTTGCCTGTCTGTCTGCTTTGCATTGTGGATATATGCATGTCTGTCTGTCTGTGTGTGTGTGTTTAAAGAAGAATAGGTTTGTGTTTGAGACTCTTGTGTGCCCTGTGGGCTCAGCTTGCGTGTTTAGGGTGTGTATGTGTGTGTCCCACTGGCTGACCAGCCATGTCCCACACCATCCCCTGCTCCTCCACAGTATATGTAGGGAAATGACTAAGATTCCATCTCTCTCTCTCTCTCTCTCTCGCTCTCTCGCTCTCTCTCGCTCTCTCGCTCTCTCGCTCTCTCGCTCTCTCTCTCTCTCTCTCTCTCTCTCTCTCTCTCTCTCTTCTTCTTCTCTGTGTGGAATTGGTCCCGGTCCTTAAAATAACCCACCACAGATGTTGAGGAGGACAGGGTGGGGGGGGACTGTGACCCTCCATTCCACACAAGGCCCCTGAGCAGGGCCAGAATAAAAACTGAAAACTGTTTAGTCTTTTCTCAGGCTTCTGGCTCACCCAAGCTAACAAGGCCTGTCAGAAGAGGGCTGAGGCGTCTTGAAATAACGTTCCCTTGTGTGGAGACTCCTAAAAGGGGGATGGTTGTGTTTTTCCTGGTCAGCTTTGACAACTTTGAATAAGCGATGGGGAGCGCTGTATTGGTTGCTACTCTGGGCTCAAGCTGTCTTAATGTCAATAAGCCATGTTTTTACATTTTCTCGTAATAGGAGTGCTGACCCGAGGCCAGCTTACCTCTTTAAGCCACAGTCAAGTATATACAATCATCTGACCTGACCAGAGATATCTTGATTAGCTCCTCTTCTTCCTATGTAACAAATGTAGCCCACTATACTAATTTTCATATTTACTCAGGTGGATGGTGATATCAGTAAATGTTTGATTGCTGTAAGCTAGTTAGTAGTCCCCCCTCCTTTGTCCTGGGGAGATTAGGACCTTGATAGTGCCCAGACCTTCTTGAGAATGGTAGCAGCCATCTCCATTCCATCACACACTCAAGTGCTCTGAAATCCCCCTTGAAGTGGCTCTGGGTGATCAGTGTGGCCCTATCCATCTAAAGATTTTGTGACTAAGCTCTGTGGAGAAGCACAGGTGTCCTTGGAATTGTTTGGAGAAGGCCAGCCTCTGTTTGGAAGCTCTTAAAGTACACGTTTGCTGGTGGAACGAAGACCACTTTGTTCTGTGTACTCTTCTCTTAGTTCCTGAGTGGGCTTAGGGAAGCCAGGGGATTTTGAGTGTGTGTCTTCCAAGGCTGGTGGGAAAAGGACGCTGAAGTAGAGCTGGCGAATATTTTTGGAGTTCGTGATTTGGACATTTCTTCGGCTCGGAAATGATAGAGTTGTAGGTCTGAGTGAGATCGTCGAATACAGCTAATGCCTTTTGTGCACATTATTTTCCAGACATCATAACAAGATTCGCAGCATCGATGGCAGGCGGACGAGAGAGCTGGTGTCTGTGGAAACCCTGGACCTGAGCAATAATGACATCACCGAGCTACGAGGCCACTGCTTCCCTGCAGGCCTCCAGATCAAAGACCTGTAAGTACAATCTCAGTGTAACTTTGTGGTAATGACACAGATACAATTCCTGGTACTTGGAACATCTGCTAACCTGACCCAACTACAACATACACAGACATATCAATTTACATACTGTACATTAATTAAACTTAAATTCTACTCTTCCTTCCCTCCTGCCATCCAACAATCCTTCCTTACATCTGTCATTCCTTTCTTCCTTTTATTATTTCCCTCCTCCCTTTCCTTTTCCATCTTTCACTGTCAAATAGGTTTTCAAATAAGATAGAAACTTAAATGGTCCCTGTGGGGAAATTAGGTTTTTGCAGCAGCAAATAGGATAAAGCAAAGAAAATATAATATATAATATAATAAAAGCAGAAGAATAGAACATACAAGAATATAGGAAATGGGGGTCATATAAACATTTGTAACTAACAATGTCAGCACTAGAACATGTAGAATGTGTGAATGAAAAAGTATGTAATGCATTATTAAAGTAAAATAACAGTAATAGAACCCACTGAGACAAAGAATAGAACAAAGGGCTCGTAACCCATGCTGCTTTAAATCCCTTACGCCACAATGTGCTACGTCTCTGTTCCAGGTACCTGAGCAACAACAAGATCAGTGTGTTGGAGCTCGGAGCTCTGGACCATCTGGGTTCAACTCTGCAGGTCCTCAGACTGAGCCGAAACCGCATCAGCCAGATCCCCGTGAAAGCCTTCCAGCTCCCAAGGCTCACCCAGCTGTGAGTACCACTGGATTTCATCAGTTTAACAATGTAGTTAGTACACTGACAAGGTCCTGTTTGGCTCTGTCAGGACAGTTCTCCCTGCAAAAAAAAAAAATACAGTTGATGTTTGTGTTATAGCTGAAAATAAATTTGATTCTGTCTCCCCTTAGGAGGCATTAGGGCCTTAGAGAGTTGAGGAGAATTGAGAAATTTGAAGGAAGAGGAGTTATGTCTGTTGATCTAGCTTTGTGTGTTTAACATTTGGAACCCTATTAGTGTGAGCTAGACCTTCGGGGGTGGGGGAGGGGGGTCGCCTAGGTAAACATCAGAGCCATATTATAGTTGATTTATAGCCTTCTTCCACATCCCCAAAGTGGGCTAGCTCATTCCCAGAACCATCCTCCATTATCTTCTTCCATCTTCCCTCCAGCGTAGCGATGAGGTAGACCCATCCATAGCTCAACACCTCCATTCTGGGGGAGAGAAGGGACTCATGTAATGGGAGTCTCCCCCATTGTGGCTCCAGCGGTTTCCCCAGGTGCCTATTGTTGGACAGGTGGCCCCGGTGACACTGTATCTGCACACGCTAGTGGTGATACACATTAGACACAAAAGAGCCTGTGTGGATGTTTATGCTTGTGGGGCTGGGGGCGATCACACCCCTCACACACACACGCCAGGTGTACAGCTCCACCGTTACAGGCAAAGAAGGCTCGGCCTTTTCATAAGGTACAGGAGAGAACGACTGCGGTTTTTCACGTCTCACGCAATGTGTCATCTTCTCACACCTTTCAGAATCACTCATCGCTGTTTTATTGAAATCACAAGAATCAAATGTGTAGCCAGCCAGCGCTCACATAAAGACATATTTTGCTTAGTTTGCGATTTGTGCTTACATGCTCTTCCAAGTTTAGGTAGATGCCTATAGCATGGTGCTATTTTGATGCGTTTGTTAAGTTTGTTTGCTCCTCCAGTTGACCCCACTGAGATTTATGAAGCCTCGTGTTGGTGTGGAGGGATGGCTGGGTCAAAGCTTGACCCCTGTTTGTAAGCCGAAGCCTGCGGGTACACAGTGCTGGCCCCATGCCACAGGTGGAAAGGACACCGCTGAGGAATGCCTGTTAAGCTAGGGGTTTGTTAGGGACAAAATGATCCAACTGAAGCGTGTAAGCTACAGGAATCTTTGGGTTTGACTTAGGTGTGATGGATGCACATGTAGCATGTGGGCATAGCATTCCTCAGTTAAAAGGAAAAAAAATGGCTTTCCTGCTTTGAAACATCGGGGTCAGGGTGTTTTTTTGTTTTTTTATTCTGAGGGACTGAAAGGAAGCTATTGTTGTTCAGAAAAAACAAAGTATGATAAAATGCCTCACTGGTTTTCTCTCACAATCAATCACTAATTTTTTATCTGTGTGTGTTTGTGCCCGTCCACCCTCTAGTGAGTTGAACAGGAACCGCATCCGTCAGGTGGAGGGTCTGACCTTCCAGGGTCTGTCCAGCCTGGAGGTGCTCAAGCTGCAGAGGAACAACATCAGCAAGCTGACCGACGGGGCCTTCTGGGACCTGGCCAAGATGAAAGTCCTGTATGTAAAAAAGAATCAGTACCAATCAGAGTCTCTTGATATGCCACCTGTGTATATAATAAATTTACACATCAATAATATTCCGTGGTTGATTAGTGACCGTTTTGTCATGGAATAAATACTTCATTAGTTCCACTAAGTCATACAAAACATCTATGAGGAGGCAAACTGTTCTGCAACATTAACATCATCTAACCATACACTGAAATCACAGTTGCCTGCTAACCACTATGTCAAGATCTCCAACTTCTCATTACATAAAAAAATCGACATTCCATGACCATGACAATACTTATATCCCTCTATTTTGTCTGGTACAGTCACTTGGACTACAACAGCCTGACGGAGGTGAACAGTGGCTCCCTGTACGGCCTGACGTCCCTTCAGCAGCTATTCCTCACTAACAACTCCATAGCCCGCATCAATCCTGACGGATGGAAGTTCTGCCAGAAGCTGAGGGAACTGTGAGTACCAGCATTTAAATTAGCCTGAACACCCAAACTGTCCTGCCAGATGTCCCCATTGACATGCAAATAACATTCAGCAGACTGTGGTTAAAACTACTAAACATGGAATGATAACTGCAATGGAAGAGATTTGAGGTCAGCAAAGGCGGTAGTGTCAGATACTCTTTCTAAGTATGTATTTTGTATTTTATGTGTCCTGCAGAACCAAATGGCAAAGTTACATTTTTTCTAGGTTTCCTAGATTAACCTAAACCAAAAAATTTAGGTTACATATTTCAAACCTTGCACACCAACTGTACAATCAATTTTAGCTTTAAATTCTAGCATTTCATCTTTTTTGTCCCTCTCTTTCGATGTAAACCCCAGGCTGTGCCCTTGTCCTATAGCCTGAGAACCCAACCCTTCGCTTCCCCACCCATATCATCCTTCTACCTTACCCAGGGTTAAATGACATTGTGCTTTAACACTCAATATGCTACGCTATTCTCAGGATAAGCCTGTTTATCCCATAATTAGAGCTGGGCTTGACAGTACTTAAGCCCTTCGACAAGAGTTTTTGTTCAGGTCTGAGGCGTGGGGGTTTGGCAAACCGGCGTGTAATCCTCTGCTGGTTGTGTTGTGGTAATTACACTGAAGGATCGCCCCCACGGCCTTTGTCTAAAGAATGAGGAGTTATTATCCGAGAGTCTTTCGTATTCTGTTGACATGACTGTCACTGTATTGCTGCTGTAAAGTGCTGCGCTCAGCTGAGGCGTCGCTAACTGCGTGGTTGCCTGGGGTATCTGTGGCGCCTGTCTTCGTTTATGTGTTACTGTCAGGAGGGACAGAGAGATGGATGGACTTATTGCTTTTCCTCTGCATTCAGGTTAGTTTGCTCTGTGTATCTCGATGCTGTTTCCCGTGCGCACGTCTACAAATGACAGATTGCTCCCTGGGCCATACGCGTATCATACCCTGTTCTGCACCAGTCAGCGGTTATATGATTTTATTATCTAGGGTCATGATGACTTCCTTGGCTGATGGGAGAGAGAGAAAGGGACTCGTCTTTATGAGCAGCCTGTTATTACATTCCGAATGGGCCAGGCTGAGCTGGTCATCAGGGAGAATCTCTCCACACATGACTGGTCAAGCAGACCCAAAGCCTGGCCACAGAGACAGGCAGCGAGGGCCACAGAGAGGGCACTAAAACACACAACACCGCCTTTGACCACTGTCTGAAAGATAGCATTATGGGATTTATCATCATTTATAATCAGAACTTATCAAGAGGTATTATATATTACTTGCTATGACTGGACTGCAAAAACCACTCATGTTAATAAGTAATTTACACATGTATTATTAGTCTTAAAATCTTAGATTTCTTAAAACAAGTGGAACAAATTTGCCAATGAGATGAGATTTTCACTTGTTTCTCATGCAAGTCAACTTGTATCAACAATTTTCTTGAATCAAATGTCATTATTTTGCTACTAGTGGAGTGATCTGCTTTATCCTGACTTACGGTATGTCTAGAAAATTCCTAAAACGTGAAACTGCTTTGAAAAAAATGGAATAATTTCACCCGATTGGCAAAATGTTTCATGTTTTAAGGGGGAAAAAAATATTTTAAGGCTGGATGTGAGAATAAATGACATTTTTAAGAGGGACGTTTTTGCTGTGTGGCCTATGGGTGCAGTACACATGAATGACAACATATTCTCCAGGGGTTTACCACATGCTCAAGTAGGCTTAGAAGTCGAGGTTGTAGATACGTGAGGTTCCAACCAAGAATCGGTTTTCTTCACTGTCAAACAGTTAGGACCTCTGTTGAGCTCAGAGGTCTGCTAAGCCCATTCTCTGTTAACATCTTGTGGCGAAGAAAAAAGCACAATGGAAAAACACATCACAGAGTGGCAAATAGACATTGAATCAGCCATGAAATTTCAGTATAATGATGTCTCGAGTTGCCTCGGTGTTCTGCCAACCTGTCATCTCCTTCCAGACCTCACACAGTACATTTCTCTCTCTTCCCATTTTTTTTTCTCCCTCTCTGTCTCTGTCTGTGTCTGACTCTCTGCCTTCTTTTTCTCTGTCGTTCTCCCTCTCTCACTCTCTCCAGGAATCTGTCGTACAACAACTTGACTCGTCTAGACGAGGGTAGTCTGGCTGTGCTGGGGGACCTCCACACCCTCCGTCTGGGCCACAACTCCATCAGCCACATCACCGAGGGAGCCTTCAGGGGCCTCAAGGCCTTGCGCGTCCTGTAAGTACTCCCCCCATCCCCAAGCCCCCCCGACTACCCCACAAACACACACATAACGGTTCTGCCCCTGCTGACGATAAGGCCAAGATGTGCCACTCGGGAGCAGTGAAAGCTGAGACATTTAATATTGGTTTTGCTCATGTGATATTTGATATACGGCTTACGTAGACCCAGCGGTCGATTTAAGAAAGCGTTGTTGTTTACTTTCAAGGCGGCTACTTTTTAGAGTTTGATCTCATTTCGATTCATGTTTATTCATGGTCAGAGGGTTTTTTTCCTTCTTTTACGAGGTGTGCATGCGTCACTATTGTCATGGTTTCTGTGGGAACTTTTTTTTTTTTGTTAGTTTGTTGTGTCTTTTCTCTCTTCACTCCTTTTGTGTGTTTTTTGTTTTGGCCATTGGTTCTGAATCAACTTGGACGCACATGTGTTCTGTGTCGCTCACCTCCCTGGAGATTTCCCCCCTTTTTGAAGCGATGAAAAGCAGGATAGGAGGTTTCTGTTCCCTCTGTTCCACCCTTTGCACAAAAAGCCCAAACAGGCCTAGAGAAAGAAAAGGAGGGAATGAAAGAAAGAAAGTCGGGGGAGAAATCCAGGAGAAAGGCTTGGGGGGGGTTTGGTTCCTAACCAAAGGTCTTCTTGGCTGTGCCTCTTCCCAGTGAGAGAGCCAGAGAAAAGAGTCGTGCCTGAGCTCGCTAGACAAGCTCTCTCTCACAGTGGGGTGACAAGCCAAGACGCATACAGGCCTTTCTCTGCTGGCACACAGGGTGCTAGCCAACTAGCTACACAGGAGAAGAGAGAAAGAGAGGGGGGAAGGGAGCTCAGCTTATGAGAGGGGCCCTTCGTTTGGCTCCCATTTCTCACCCCTTCTCTCTTTTTCTTCTTTGCACCCTTTATTTCCTTTTTTATTTGCCTGCTTTGTTCCTGTTGTCTTTACCCTTTAAAGCCCCATTTCTGTCCCTCTGTTCTCCTGAGGCCATCCTGCCATCTCCAAAGGCCCTTCAACACTCACACTATGTCTGTCTCTCTAATTCTCTCCCTCTTCTCTCTCCTTCTTTTTCTCTTTCTCTGTCTCTCCTGCTCTCTGTGTCTTTGAGGCAGGCCTAATCTAATCAATGGAGGGGAGGACGGGCACAGGCCGGGCCCTGAAAGGGAGCCGGGGGAGCTTTAATTGGGCCTGCGCTGCTGGTCACGCTGGCGTGGGGCTGGAGCCTGCATTGGGGTGTGAAAGCTCCAAGCCGGCCAGCCTGCCCTCTAATTCGGCCACGGGGGTCGTTGGCTCATCGGGGGCCCCCTTCCCTGTCCCCGGTCCCCCGCACTACGGCCCCCACCGCTGGCCCTCCTTTAACAAGGCAACGGCCATTCACGTCCACCCAGCCAGAAAGAGTAGGAAATTGGCAGCCCCAGTCCAGTCCAGCTAAGACAGAGGCCAGTGGAGGCTGAAAAGAACCAGAGGGGGACGAGGGAAGGATGGAAAGTGAAGGGAGGAGGAGGGGTAGAGGGTGTTATTTTGGAGGTGGTGGTGGTGGTGGTGGTGGTGGGGGGGTTTGGGTGACCATCAACCTCAAAGGCCTTTCCCAAGTTTGAAAGAAAGTCTTTTAATGGCTCAGAAGACAAAGCGTGCGCTAGAGCGGCAACTCACACTCCTTTGTCTCCGTGCTCCGTTGTTTTTGTTTTTCTTTTCGATTACCATGCGGAGGGGTGGGGCGGTGGTTCCTTTGCAGCGATGACTTCACCCTCGGAGGTAGCGCGCTAGCCGTGCAAGGGGAAGCAAATTAAGCGCATTCAACAAGTGTTTGGAAACCTCCGAGCGCACTCAAAGCAGCCTTTTTTCCTCCTTTTTTTCTTTCATCAAGCCTCTATTCTGTCTTTGCTGGCCACTGCTAAGCTCTGTCCCTAACCTCATTAAGGGGACTCTTGGCTTTGCTTTTAGCTTTGCCATACCTGCCACCATCGGATGCATAGACCCAACTGTCTGGCTCTCACAAGGCATTGTGTCCCTGCCAATCCCTCCATGCCGTCATGAATTATACATGTGTTTGCCTGCGCTGGGTTTGCCTTTACACGCAGGCACATACACACACACACACACACATATATACTCACATGCACACTCCTCCTCCACCCCTCTAAGGAAAGAATGCGCTTGGTTGGCAGAGCAGAGCAGTGGAGGGGCTCTTAAGGCCAGGTGCAGAGGGGGGAGGACAGGGGGAGAGGGTGAGGGACGGAGGGAGTGTGGGCGAGGGGGTAACCCGTGACTTCCAGACCGGCCTCTGCCAAGGCTATGAAACGCTTCAGCGCTGGCAGACCCTGTCCCTCTTCTCCTCCCTCTGTCCCTCCCTCCTTCCATCTCTCTTATCCCCCTTTTTTCTCTCATTCTCCACAGGGAGCTGGACCATAACGACATCTCAGGCACAATAGAGGACACCAACGGGGCCTTCTCTGGACTGGACAGCCTCAACAAGCTGTGAGTGTCTCCCCTCTTTTTCTTTTTTTTCTCTCGCCCCTCTTTCTCTATCACCCCTCTCCTGCTCCTCGTCCTCCTCCTCCTCATCCCCCTTTCCTGGCCTGCCACTGTTTCTGGGATCCTCTCCGCTGTTCTTCAGACACAGACAATCAGAGAAATGGGAGCAGGCTTTTTCATTTCTCTTGCATCCAAAAGTTCCTCTCCAGATCCCGACTCACTTTCCGCTGCCAGCTAAGTTTAGCCAGTCCAGACTTGGGCCATAGAGTCCACCAGTTTGAGATATGTTCCCCCTCAGCACCCCACACCTCACTTGGAAGTGTTTGCGCTGAGCGCTGACTTAAAGAGCCCCTCTTCCTTTTTTTTTTTTTTACAAGGCTTTTTCATGAAACATCTATGGTCATATTTTTACTCCCGTTGGCCTGCAGAAGCCCCAGCCAGTTTTGCTCCAGCCTAGTCTGGTTCTCATCTTTTTATTTCATCGTTTCATTAGCTGAGGCCAAGTTGGGTTCGGTTTGCTGCCTGTGGAGAGGGAACAAGATACAGTGAATATTCTTTTTTATGTTTTTCATGATCACTCGTCATTTGACGTCGGCTCGTAAAAAGTTCAATGTCAAAAGTTAGTGAGTTGAGAAACTAGAGCGGACATGGTGTTTCTGGCATTCAG
This sequence comes from Centroberyx affinis, assembly GCF_046629955.1. Lineage (NCBI taxonomy): Eukaryota > Metazoa > Chordata > Actinopteri > Beryciformes > Berycidae > Centroberyx > Centroberyx affinis. The sequence continues at coordinate 204,846 of NW_027278964.1, read as the reverse complement.
CGGCCCCGTGCAATCATCGACCCGTAGGATGAAAAGATGATGTCCAGCCAAGATGGTTCCCAGTGTGAGCGCTGCTGAAAGAGAAAGAAAGGGAGAAAGAGAGAGAGAAAGGGCTTTTCTTCAGGCCGGCAGGAGATCGTACCTCAATAGGCCCGATTCTATCCCTCCTCCATGCCTCCGCTCCTCTCCTCCCTCCTTCCCAGTCCCCGTTGTTAGGAACTGAGAGAGGGTGAAATTGGGGGGCGCGTTTGGTCATCAACATCAAACGCCGCATATGCCCCGCCCTCTGACCCTGCCCCTTTTGTCCTGGTGTTGGCGGAAGCAGCCCACTGCATCCCAGCGCTGGCAACACACACATGAAGCAGCCAAGCCATGGGAAAAAGAGATGCAGAAAAGAGAGAGAAGGAGCGAGACATCAAAGTGTCCACCAACACACTCTGTGTTCCCCAAAAAGTGGCTTGTGAATATCGCCACATGGGAGGGACGTGGGTGTTGCAGCTCTAAGCCAGCCACTGCTTGTGTGCATTTGGTCATTGCAGTTGTTTTCATCTCTCTTTAGAGTCGTTTTAGACTGGTAACAAAGTTGATTTGTAGATTGGAACAGGATAAACCTGAGAGAGAAGTTTCTGGAAACTCATTCATGAATCTTTTCAGACTGATTGAGAGTGATTTGATTTTGTTTATTTAAGACCAGCAGAAACATCCAGCAAAAATGTGGGGAAGATTGTGTTCCAATGAAAAAAATCAAAATCATGAATATAATGAAAAATTAATATTATTTTTGTTGATAAAGTCTGATCTGGCCTTAATAACAGTAGCGAAAATGCAGCAGCCTTGCCGTCCCTGTGACAAGACGTGCATTTGTTTTTGTGTGAGGGGATTGAAGCGCTTAAACACTGGGGTCTTCACTGTGAACCAGTCGGCCGTGTCTCCTCTTCCTGTGAAGTGAAGGCTAGAAGAGGAGAGGAAGAATGATGGGAGGGGGTGGCGGGAGGTGGGTGGCGGGTGTAAGGGGTGATGGAGGGATTAGGACCCCCAAATCAGGGGAGTAGCAACTCAAACCGGGCATTGACAAGGAAACACCCGCACACGCACGTATGTCCTTACAAGCTGTGCTGTCCCCAGCAGTGAGAAAGAACCTGCCTTTTTTCACCCCCCACACCCCAACCTAACACACACACACACACACAGCCCCGCCCTGTCATCGCTATTAAATTCTAATAAAGATAAAAGTGGTCTTTGAAGAGCAGCGCAGAGCCCAGCTGCCCCCCCCTCCACCCCCGTCCAATCTCCCTTACCCTTCCTCCTAGCTAATCTCCACACAGTTCGGATTTCCAATACCTCAATCCCCTCGCTCTTATCAGATTCAGCCTTGCTAATTGTGCCTCTCTCTCTCTCTCTTTCTCTCTCTCGATCCACCTTTACCCCCTCTCCCCCGCTCTCCCCCTCCTTCCCCCGTCCCTTCTCTCCCTCCCTCTCTCTCTCTCTCTCTCTCTCGCTCTCTCCCCCTCCCTCCCTCTATCTATCGGCGCCCTTCATGTTTGGAAACGGCAGGACTCTGTTTGGAAACAAGATCAAGTCGGTGGCCAAGAAAGCCTTCTCCGGCCTGGAGACCCTGGAGCACCTGTGAGTATCCCACAATGCTCGGCAACCCCCCCCCCCCCCACACACACACACACACACACACACACACACACACACACACACACACACACTCCTCCCCAGCCAGAGAGAGCGAGAGCGAGCGAGAGAGAGAGAGAGAGTGCTAGGGCCGGGCGACTGCCAAAAGTAGCTGGCGGAGAGGGGGCTGCTAGCAATTTAATAGCGTCTTTGTAAAAGGAGAAGACAGGGGCTTTTGCGAGGGCCCAGCTGCTTCCCTCTCGTTAGCCTAGCACAGTCTCAACTTTGGCCTTTTTTTTCCTGCCTCTGCGCAGGAACAAAGTTATTGAGCATATGGTCAGTTTCGTAGAAGAAATGGAATTCCTATAAGCTCTTTCACAGGCCCTGGCCGTTTGGGTGGGGGGTGGGGGGGGTGATTGAAAAGCTGGCGTGTATCCCCACTCAGTCATACATGCCTGGGATCTTTCCACCTTGTTTAAAAGTGAGATCCTTGTTAATAAATGGTGTGAGCCTGTGTGTGCGGGTGTGATCGCGATGTATGTGTGCGAGCGTGTCACAGCCGATGACCCACTGTGTGATGTCCCCAACAGCAACCTGGGAGAGAACGCCATTCGCTCCATCCAGCCGGAGGCCTTCAGTAAGATGAGGAACCTCAAAACCCTGTGAGTTCCTCATGCACTTGCACACACACGCATCCACACGCTCACATATGTAGAGCGCACATAGTTTATGTGCGCAGACACACATGCACAGGCCAGGAGCACATAGCCTTTATACACACCCACACACGCCTTGAAGCAGATTGAAACGCACTCCCTCTGTTCTTTTGGCATCCACACACACACACACACACACACACACACACACACTCTCTCTCTCCCTATTCCGAAACACACATGTATTCAGTTACACTCAAACACTTGCTCAGTGGAAATTGTGATTCCCCAAGATATTGCAAGATGTGATATAAACCACAGTACATGCAATATTGGTGCAGAAATGGAAAAAAATGTCAGAACCTAAATCTCACCTCTCCTCCCTTCCTCTCCACTCCTCTGTTCGATTCGGCTCAACAGTCTCATCCAGAGTGACAGTTTCCTGTGTGACTGCCAGCTCCACTGGCTGCCAGAGTGGCTGGTGGCACGTGGTTTGCAGACTGGTGTCGACTCCACCTGCGCCCACCCAGAGAGCCTTAAGGGCACCAGCATCTTCCAGGCTCCCTCCGAGAGCTTTGTGTGTGGTGAGTAGTGTGTGTATGTCTCTGTGTGTGTGTGTGTTGCGCAAGCGGCGTTCAAGGCACAGATGGACCATATTGTCAGCTTGGCGCTATGCGGTTGTTTACATACTTGCGCGTATTTGTTTGTGTGGCGTTTTTTGTTTTGCTTATGTTGCAGCGTGGCTCTGCATTTGCACTCAGACATGCTAATGGCTCTGTATGTGTTTTATTTGCCTCTGTTACATCCAGTTATGCATAGAGCCGCACAAACAGACACCTATCCAGTAAACATTTGTGTTTTTGACCACGTGATATGTGATTTCTGCTTCCCTTGCTAAACCCACTTCTTATTTATTTTCTTCCCCTACTTCCCTCAATATCTACCCTCACTCCGCTCCTTTCCTTTCACTTCCCTTTCACACACCATCTCCTGCCTTTCCTTCCTTGCTTCCTCCCTCCCTCCCTCCCTACTTCCAATCCGTCTTTCCCGCTGCCCATCCCACCTTCCCACATGCCTCCCTCCCTCCTCCATCGCTCCCTTCCCTCTTTTTCCACTTCTCCCTCTTTCCCTCCTTTCCCTCTCGCCTCGCCACCCCTCTCCCACCAGACGACCTCCCCAAGCCCCAGATCACCGTCCAGCCAGAGACCACGGTGACGGTCCTGGGCAGCAACGTGCGTCTCACCTGCACGGCGGCCAGCAGCAGCTCTTCCCCCATGACCTTCGCCTGGCGCAAGGACCAGGAGCTGCTGAGGCACGCCGACACCGAGAACTACGCCCACGTGCGCGCCCACCACCACGGCGGCGCGTCGGAGGCGCCGGGCGGAGGCGTGATGGAGTACACCACCATCCTGCACCTGCGCCACGTCACCTTCGCCCACGAGGGCCGCTACCAGTGCATCATCACCAACCACTTCGGCTCCTCCTACTCCAGCAAGGCCCGCCTCACCGTCAACGGTAGGTCGGCTTTGCCTGATTTTGTGTTGAGATTGTCAAATTAATGTTCAGTCAGTGACTATTCTTTTCCCAGGAATTTCTTAACCTGTTTAAGATGAATCTCTGTTGATATGTGCGTGATTGCATCTCTTCCGCTGAATAAAACGCTTATTTGTGATATACTTATCTGAGTTTCGGTTGTCCCATTTGACAGAGGAGCGATTGAGATTAGTGGCCATGCTGAGCTCTTCTCCTCCACTTGAATAACTCTCTCTCTGTCCCTATCTCTTGGGATGGAATTTGGAACAAATTGATTTAGCTGCATGTCAGCACTGACAGGGGCCATCGCTTCCACACTCTCACTCCTGCAGATGGAGGGGCATTATCTACAGTTTGGTTCCCTGCCCAACTCTGCATCAGACCTCGTATCTAGGCTTCTTCTTTACTCAGTGGAGTAATGACACCAGCATTTTGTTTTTGTACATGTATGTGTGTTCTTTTGCATCTGACATCTTTGTGTGCGCACGCATGAAAGTGTGTTGAACCAGCCAGAGGGGGCAGCGGTAGCCTAGAGAGATTAGAGAAGTGAGTTTGTGGCTGGAAGGTCGCTGGTTCGAATCCCAGGACCGATGGGGAATTTGTGGGTGGAGGAAGTGATGGTCCTTGAGGAAGGCTCTTAACACCCCAACTGCTCCAGTGGAGCTGCTGACCAACAGTAGAAGACTGCGGTTGTACCGTGAATGTGTGGAACGGTATGAATATGAAGCAGGACATTGCTGGGGGAAAAAGCATACGTGCGTGGTCGTCTTTCCCTGGGTCTTATTATCAAGGTCAACCTATTTTGACTAAAGTAGTGTCTCTTCCCCCCACAGTTCTGCCGTCCTTCGTGAAGACCCCCAGGGACAGCACCATCCGGACGGGCCACATGGCCAGGCTGGAGTGTGCCGCCGAGGGCCACCCGGCACCGCAGATCGCCTGGCAGAAGGACGGGGGCACGGACTTCCCCGCCGCCCGTGAGCGCCGCATGCACGTCATGCCCGACGACGACATCTTCTTCATCACGGATGTCAAGCCGGAGGACATGGGCGTGTACAGCTGCACCGCCAAGAACACGGCGGGCACCGTCTCCGCCAACGCCACCCTCACCGTGCTGGGTAAGAGCCTGTGCCCCGCTCTTACTCTGCAGTTCATTCAAAACTGCATTTTACACAATAGTGTACACTGAGTAATATGGCCAGGCCAGACATATTTGTGATTGTAGTATTTTATAAAGGACTTGAGTGAACATAAATATTTTTACAAGGTGCCAGGGAACTGGTGACGAACATTTCTGACACAACACACAAGATGATGTCCTTCTTGAGTTATTTTGGCTTTCGTAGCTAATATTGGCCCACGTATGACTTTAAGTGTAGCTTAACACAACATTGATAATTTTCCCACATCTCAAAAAAATGAGCACTTGTAAATAGCTTGGTGCTCAGTTGGGAATTGGTCAGCCCGAGGTCTTAGAATGAAAAGCTTTATATTTTTCTTTTCTCGGCAGCTGTGGCCTTGCTACAGGTCAGAGGCTAAAGGTCACGGCTGGGGTCAAAGGGGGATGGTGGGGGAGGGAGGGGAACTCACAGAGGGGTGTTTGTTTGGCATTCTCACCCCCCTCCTCCTCTCTCTGTAGGAGGGACAGTCATGCCTGCTTCAACTGCAGGCCTCAGTGCTTCTAGTTTATTGGCTGTTTTACACTGTTGAATCAAACAAACGGCGCTGGACTCGGTCTCCTACAACCATCTCAGCACTAAGATCATCTTTGTCCATTGTCTTTGAACCGAGCAATGAAAATCTTACCAGGTTGCTCGTTGGAGAAAACAGGCACTAAGTTGAGCTGGACTTTGCTAGTTTGGTTACACATTGACCTTAGTTACTGAAATATGTGCTGGGTAAGTCTTGGGAAAGGTATTTGGCAATTAAAAAAGGAAGTGTCTGTGCTTTCATATAATAGTTACAGGCCTACAACAGCCCCTGAAGAGCTTATAAAGTTAAAGTTCAGTTTCCCTTTTTCACATGGTCAGACCGGTAGGGTTGGTATTTTAGAGACAGATTTGCATACAGTGGGTAGTGTGAGTTTTTGTACTATCCTACACAGTAGTTCAAGCCAAGTGCTAATCCACTCAACAATGTAAAATATTGAGGCAAGCGACCATGCCTCCGGACTCAGTTGGTGATGTTTGGGTTTGAGAGATGGAGGGGAGGAGGGCAGGGCTTGCAGTTGAGGGGCCCCTGTCTGGAAAAGAGAGGCGGTGGGGGTGGGGAGGGGGCAAAGGAGATGTAGGAATGGTAAAAGAGTGGGGGAAGGTAGGAAAGGGGGATTTAGGCAGAGGAGGGGTAGGGAAGAGGCGGATTGATGGAGAGGGAGAAAGTATTGATAGAAGAGAGGAGCGACTGAAGTGGGTGAAGTGAGATCTCTTAATCTGTGCATGTCCCACTGTGAGGGGAAGTGCTCTGTCTGAGAGGAGAGGCCTACCTCAGCACACACACACACACACACACACACACACACACACACACACTCGGTTCAATGCGGTCCATTCACCAGTATCTAAAGTTGCCGGGGAAACACTGAAAACATTGTTTGTTCTGAAGAGGATTCTGTCCTGATTACTTGTGAAAACAGCACAGAAACACAGTGTATCTGTGTTGTAACTGCATGGTTTGGATATATGATAAAGTATCCAAATAGACATGACCTCTGATGTGAGTGAAATTCCAGGTATTATTTACAGTATACATTGTGTAATCATTGTTAATGTATACATTGCTTCCACTGAACATTACATGAGTTGGTCACCTATTTGACTGGCTTTATCAGACGCACTGTCATAATGTCAAACAATACAAAGCTAAGGAGGAAAGCTGAACTCCATTTCTCTCTTTAAAAAAAATTTTTCACATTAAACACAACTGGTACATTATTTGGCTTTTAAGCAAACAAAACATCTTCTCTAAAACAGCAACTTGTGAATTTTTGTCAACATTGCATTATTATTATTTGTATGGCATTTCTGCTTAATTAGATAGAAGTGAAAGAGGAAATTTGGGTGAGAGAGGGGACAATGGCACGAGACAAAGTTTCCAGGCTGGATTCTTTCTGTTCTTTTCTATATTGAATAGTTTAATCAATACTGTGAACAAAAAGAACTGAACTAGAAACCTGAGAACAGAGGCCTAAATCTGTGATGCCACCACAAGTCCAAAACCTGGGATCTCTTCAATTTACAGTGAATTAAACACTGACCTCATTAAGCTTAAGCTTTTCATTAGAAATCAACCTACGACTCCTCTCCCCCACAGAAACGCCCCACCTCGCCCAGGAGTTGGAGGACCGCAGCGTGGCGGTGGGCGACACGGTGGCCCTGCAGTGCAAGGCCCTGGGCAGCCCGCCGCCCCGCATCACCTGGCTCCGCAACGACCAGCCCCTGCGCCCGTCCGACCGACACCACTTCACCCCGGGGAACCAGCTGCTGGTCATCGGCTCCGCCACCCTGGAGGACGCCGGCCGCTACACCTGCCTGATGTCCAACACCCTGGGCACGGAGCGCGCGCACAGCCAGCTGGTGGTGACCCAGCGCCCCAGCCCCTGCGCCCCGCCGCTGGGCCCCAGCACAGTCACTATAGGGATCATAGTCATCGCCGTGGTGACCAGCATCGTGGTGACCTCACTGGTGTGGGTGTGCATCATCTACCAGACCAGGAAAAAGAGCGAGGAGTGCAGTGTCACCAACACAGGTGAGCTTGGTTGTATTCTATGTTGTATGTGAAATTAGAGGTGGTTAGCTATTATTCTGCACTGCATTTTCTCTTTTGGTTACTTTATTTCTGTTTTTTATTTGTTATTCTTTGTTATTTAGCTTCTGAAAGCAGGGTTTGTGAAATATTAAAGCTACAATATACAACTTTTCACCTTGAGGCAGGAAGTGTATTGTTAGTCCGACCCCCCTAGCATATTGTAGCTTGAAACAAGGAAAGTATGTCCAACTGAAATGCCTCTGTCAGGTTGCGTGAATATAGTTGAGCTTCACTCATAAACTCCATCAGAAAGACCTGATGTGTAGCAGCATCCACAACCCTGGTTCTGATCCCCCGTCTTTTCTTCCTCCATCCGTCCCAGACGAGACGATCGTGCCTCCCGACGTGCCCAGCTACCTCTCGTCCCAGGGCACGCTGTCTGAGAGGCAGGATGTGTGTATCCGGGTGGAGGCCAGCGGTGGACCCCAGCCCAACGGACACGTAGACACTACAGGTACCAGACGGCTCGATCTCTGCTCCGTATTCCAAATGTTTCTCCTGTTTTCCCCTTTAATCGCTGTATTACGTAATGATGAAAAGAGCGCCGGCATCCATGAAGGCCTGCTCAGCATCAGAAATAATTACAGCAGACACCATAACCGCACTGTTGACATATTTGTTTTTTCTCTCTCTCTCTAAATCATCTCTTGTTTTCCCTCTCTCCCCCTTTGCTTGCTTTCCCTCCCTCCAGGTTTTGATGGTGCGGTAGTGTGTACGGACTGTATGGAAAACAGCAACAACTACTCCAAAGATCCCGACTACTTGTCCCACGGCTTTGGTCCCGCTGTGGGCTTGGAGTACCAGCAGCATTCTATCCCGGAGCCCCACCCTTACTCTCACCCTGGGGACCACCGTGACGCAGGGCCACACACGGCCCCCCTCTGCAACGGGACCCCCAATGGGATCCGAAGGGACTTTCAAGGATCTACATTTCCCAACAATCATGACACGTCACAACAGAACCACCACGATAGAAAAGGTAAGATGATGATGATGGACATTGTGTTGAGTTTAAGTTTACTTTTAAATTGGACTACTTGATGGGATAGCTTAAGTTTTTAAGAAGCCTCTGTGATTCAGCATGAACTGAGTGTCCTTTGTTGTTTAGATTATTGAGATATTTGAGGCAGAAGTTATTAGCATTATGTTGTGAAACAGTGAACTGTTTGGAATGTGCTGCTTGCGAGAAAGTTTTCAGCCCTGAAGACTTGTAATAGAATTGCTAACAAATGCCAACAGCCTTTGCCTCCGTTTATCTCATAAACAAAAGCACTGAAGCAATAAATCTGATAGGCTTCTTACAACCCCAAACTATTCCTGTAAGAGTTTTCCATGTTATAGAAATACGGTATCAGTTGATACCATGGGAAACTATCGGAGCACTGTTTAAGAAACCTTGTCAGGGTGAGTTGCTTTGTAAGAGGTTGCTGATGGATAGACTCCTACCAATACTTGACAGTGTATCGCAGTTGCAAGCCCAAAGCACCTGAGGATATCTATGACTCTTCTATTCTAAAAACTGAAAAAAGCATTGAGTTCCCACTGCTGCCAAACTCAACTCATGCTGTTGCATGTCTGGGCTCGCTCTGGGATTCAGCTCCTTTAGCAAGGAATGATCCCAGTGGAATCGCCCTCGAAATACCACTTCTCACCTTCACATGTCAACGCAGCACTGTGTGCGCGCATTCCATTGCTTCAGTAGCCTAAAGCTGTAAGCATATTTGTCTACATACATGTTGTGTCATTGACTTGGCCTGTTTCTTCTTCCCTCCCCTTCCTCACATTCTTTGTGTCTTTGTCTGTCAGGTTTGTCAGTGAACAGAACAGGACAAACGACGGTGTGCTCACCCTCGCAAGAAGAGTCCTTCCACAAGCCGGTAAAGCTGGCTGGGGTGACGCGCCACGGCCTTGACAATGACTGTGAGCCTGAGCTCAGGCAGACTCTGCTGTCCAATGGACACACTCTCAGAGCCTCTCAGAATGAGAGCGCCCCCCTAAGGAGAGCCAGTGACTAGCAGGCCCCCCATCCCCAATACAAGCCCAAAATGTGGACTCGCAATGGCTGAGTGGAGTTTCTTTGCACTGGGAAATGAACTGCTACCTCAAATCGAGGCGAACGGCCCTGACCCCCCCTGGACTTGGACTGAAAGGGGGTGCTGGGACGAGGGGAAAAGGGGCATCCGGAGTTTGAAGGTGGAGCTTGTGTGGGTGGCGTCCCATCTGAGCGTATCAGCTGTACATAGTTAAAACCTTCCCTTGGGAGGTGACCAATCGAAATTCTAGCTCCAAATAATGTGACTTGCATTTGAAGCATGCAAATGTAGGGAATATTGTACAGTACATGTGTGTGCAGGGGGGAAAGAAATATACCTTTGGACATTTGACTGTACATAAGAGTTTTCTTATATATTATATATTATATAACTTTTACAAAAGAGTATTTGAATTTATTATGTGCATGACAAAGAAAGGAGTGATGGTATTTTTTTTTTCTTCAAAAAAAATGAGCCTTTTTCAGCTTTTACCAGCTTCAGCTGCGGTGCCTTATTGCATGATCAAAGAAAACTCAAGAAACCCAACTTGTAATAGCCTATATCAAGAGATTTTTTTGTGAGAGATACCGGTACACTATCATACTACAGAAACACTTAATTGCACTTGAATGTTTTGACAAACGCTGCCGACCATGGCCTTACAGAAACACAATTCACACTCACTGTTATTGTATGAAGGAAGAGCTTTGATGTAAATTATTTTGGTACGTCAGATGGTACAAGATGGGATATTTGGGGGAGTTAAGTTAGGACATTAAAGCACTTTTTGTACTCCTCATAAACAAGCTCTAGAACTGCAGATAATGTACATGATATCTGCCAGTAGGAACGCAGGACCCATTGGTCCCTCTTTGTGAGGAAACACGCCACATTTCTTGACATTGTCATGTTGCCAGTACGTAACATTAAGGCTCTTCCACCTGTTTCTCAATACTACAAGTTACTGCAAATCTGCTGTGATTGCCTTTAGTTGGGAGAAAAGATTCTCCTTTGTACTTTATTTGGCCAAGAAACTGACTTTGGCACCTATTTGTAACCAAATGTGGTCAAACTTTAAGAGTAACTACTCTTATTTTGAGCTGTAGTGGTAACCTATCAAGCTGTAAAAGGCAAGGCAATGAGGATCTTCTCTCAGTATGGACACAGGAAGACAGTTGGCATGCATCCAAGTTCACATTTATAATCCAATCTACAGTTATGTGCACTTGAGCACTGTCATGTAATTGGCCTAATGCTTAATTATACATTTTGTATGCTTTAAGATCCGTTTAAGAAAGATGGAGAATCGGGGAGAATGATGTAATTGTGTTGTCCAGTTGTGTTACTGCTGTAATGTGCCTCAACATCCACCTTTGTGCATTCACAAACAAGAAATGGCCAGTATTAAGGTTTTGTCAGATCACCATGTGGTAACAATACTGTAATAACTTATCGTCATCACTACAGTACAATAATGTTTCATGTGCGAGGGAACTATTGGTGCAGCTTCATCTGTGAACAGTTGGGAAGCTTATGAAATGTGCTCTAACCAAACTTAGAGGATAATGCAGTCAGATGCTCCCCAGACTGTCAGGATCCCTGGATACACTGGGCCACAAGACACAGTGAATGTTCCAGATAATTACATAGTCTAATGTATGCATGTGTTTTGCCAATGCGCTCTTGTCTGTATTGTGTACTGTTGCCAGTGGCCTTATCAAGGTTAGTCAGAGGACACGTTCCTCTGGTTACATCTGATTGCACCTATCAGAGAGCTGAATTTACCAGCAAGACCAATCAGATGTCCCCGTTAGGAAAACAATCCCAGTGTATCCAGGTAAAAGGGACAAGTGGGGGTGAGGTGCAGTTCATGTTCTGAGTAATTTATTGAAATAAACTGTCTGAAACCATTGTACCAATGTCAAAGCTAAAACATTGAAGTGTCTAACATGGCATTGAAGTGTCTAATAAAATCACATTTTGCTATTATTTGGAGTGTGTTTGGCCATTATCTGTCCCTTCCCCACGGATTAGCTTGACAGTATATCAGTTTGGCTACAGTATACTCTGAGTAAAAGGATGTTTTTGTGACAACAGTATCTCAAACAGCTGACTTAGCATTTACCACTGCATACACAGTCACGGTGGATATGGAAAAGCCATCAATTCAAACGGGGCATGCACAAAGACATGAAATCCAAAGACCTTGATCTTCAAAGAATTGAAGTAGCTTCTGCCTGGACCACAAACACACATGAAGCTAATCTTCCAACCAGGGTTGTCTCCTGGCTCCCTAAGCTCCAAAGACAGCAGGCATATTTTTCCAACTGCGGGCTGTTTAAAATATTTGCTATTGAGTCAGGGCTGAGCGAGGGTCAGTGGCTGGCCAGAATGTGCATTCCAGATGAACGTTTGTCACCGGATGATTGACATGCCCCCGGCCCTGGCCTCCACCAATCACACGCCGACCATTGTTGTCCAGCGGCCTAGTGACAGGCGGCGTGACAAACACTCCCACCTGTGAGACCATCCGTCTCTCTCGGCCCCTGACAAGTTGTTTCTAAGTCTTCGGCTTACCTCCAAACCTTGCGCTGAAGGACGCCCACAGGGGGGAACTCACTGAACACTTAAAGGGAAAAACACATTGATATTGTGGCTAACTCACCCGGTTTTATAATACTATGAAAACACCAGAAATGCCTCACACAATTAGGCAGAACAGTTGCCATCTTAAGTACAATATCAGGCAACCATTTCCAGTCATCTAATAAAGTTATTTCATAATGTTAAAACACAGTAACATGATATAACCCAACATATGACCCAAAAATAACAAAACTACAGCTTGTGCAGGCCACTTGGGGCTCTTAACAAAACTTAAGCTTTGGTTATTTAGTGAATCTTCTATTCTTGTAGAAATCTGGAGTATAAAATGGAAGCTCTTGCAGGTGGATGAGCTCAGAGTTGCTGCTGCAGGACTGTAACAATGGTGAGATATGACTGTGTCTCTCCCCAGTGGGCCTTTAACACAGGTGGCTTGGCTCACCATACTTCACTATACAGCCAGTGGGAAAAAAATATGGGAAGAACACTAAAATGATCTAAGTGTCCTGAAAGCATAGTGGACAGCCCAAGGTAATCACCAAACCTCACACTCGCAAAGTATTAAAAAAAACATCAGTGTTTAATATCATAATTCATTCATTCACACACAGGCTTTGTATGGTAAAAGATGCTTCACAGCTAGTCTTGTGGGACGGGGTGAGGGTTTCATTGCGGGACACCCATCGGTGCTGTTAAAGAAGTGGAAGCGCGGGCTGTTAAACTCAATCCGCAGGGCACTGATGAGCAGGAATGCAGAGCCCTGGGTAATGCGATCGGAGGGATGGATGACTCTTCCCTCCAGCACCAGGTGTTCCCGCTTCTCGGGCCCCGGCAGATAGCGCAGGGGCCCTTCTGGGTGGGTGGGGCAGGACCTCCAGGGGACCAGGGTGCTGCTTCCAGAGAAGCTTCCTCTACTGCTCCTCGGCTCTGGCCGGCTGCTATAGCAGGGTGCGGCGGACTTTCTCGTAGGCTCCCAGGAAGATGAAGCCGCCCAGGCTGATGAAGGTCATCCTCGGTATGCTGCCCGCAAACAGACTGCAGAGAAAGAAAAAGAAAGAAGAGACATGTCGGTCCCTCTGAGAATAATTAATGCGAATTCAACCAAATCCAGCAGTATTTGCGAGAACTTGCAATTTTGGAGAATTACTGTTTTTCCACATGACACAGCCAAATCAACAGAATAATCTAAATTCGGACCAATCATCACTTTTTTTTTTCGCATAGAATGGTCCATGGTACTAGTTTCCATTTATCATGTGCCTTTGATTTGCATACTGTTAGAAAGTCTGCCTCAAACAATTAGGCACTTTAATGAAACTAGTCAGTTTAACAATAATTAAACATTATAACATTACACATTATACATTACATGGTCCTTATTTGATGCTTACTGTGCTGATGAAGAGTTTAAGCTTTATATATTGAGACTGGAATGCAGTAGGCCAACATTTGTCACATTTTTTGTTATCTGTTTAGCGCCACTTTAGTAATATTGTACCTTGACTCAATTTTTACCAATTTCGGCAACGTTACTGCAAAAAAAACAAAAAAAAAAACAGGCTGAGTCAGGTTGGAAGCCATTGTGTAATACCCAGTAAACACAGACCTCTCAAATTAATAAATATTTGCTAACCAAAAATGACCACTCACACTGCTGCTTCTGTGTCACTTCACAACCACTTTCTTTACCTGTTCAAGAACTAGAGCTCTTGGCAAAGCATAACATTTTAGTTAGGGCTGCAACTAACGATTATTTTCATTATCGATTAATCTACTGATTATTTTATTTATTCTTAATATATTTTTAAATACATATTTTTAATGATATGAAATCTTAGCATTTGTGAAGCTGTAACCAGCAAGTATTTGGTATTGACTAAAACTAAAACGATTAATCAATTATCAAAATTATAATTGATTAATTTTTGGTCAATCAACTAATTAACTAATCATTTCAGTACTAATTTTAATTGATTCAAAAATTTAAATTCTTGAACATTTGCGTTCTTTTTTTTATTACAATTGTGTAATTTAGTAAAAGCAAAAAGCAACCTGAGGCTGAGATTTACAGTGATTTTAGACCAGCTAAGTGGGTTTTACTCCGCGTTGTCTCTTAGCTCGTCTGAGATGACTGTAAAGCATGGCTTCTCGTGGCTTAATGCTTAATTCTCTCCATGAAGAAGTCCTGTGAACTGGCTCCTGGTAGCTCAGCGGCAGACAGTCTCGCATATCACGTCGCTGATCAATGAGATCTGTGAGTGATTTAGGACTAGTTCATGGAAGCGGGGCCTCTTCTCGGGGTGCAGAGGGCCTTAGGGAGCGGGTCAGAGACGAGACCCGATCGGAGGAGTCTAGCAGGCACTTTTCGAGAGGCCCGACAAGAAGCTGTTGACGTTGCGGGGGTCAGAGGATGTGACGGGCCATGAGAGAGCACCGGTCTCCCAAGCCCCCCCGCTACACACAGCTGTTTTTGGGATTAGGCTTCTAGCCCCCCCAGGGCCTCCCTGGAGCTCTCACTCTCTTTCTCTCTTTGTATGACTGATGGCCAGATGACATCCACACACGTCCCTCTGCTGTCCATCCATTTCTCTCTCTCTGTCCAGCAACCTCCCGCTCCTCCCTCCCTCCCCCCTGCCCCTCCCTCCCTCCCCCCTGCCTCAACTGGCTCACCTCTTAGGGGATTTCTCTTCCCTTCTTGCTCTCAGTCTCCTTTTCTTGCTGCGTCATCCGCTAACACTTCTCAAACACATGCTCACTTTGTCCAGTCTGTTCATCTGCCTATTCACCTCCCTCTCTCTCCTTTTCTCCTTCTCTCTCTCTCTCACTGTGTCCATTGGATTGTGTTTTTGCCTACTAACACCTTCTGTCTGCCAGTAACGCCCCCACACTCATCTGGCCTGGCCCCATCCAAGCCAGATGTAATGGATGAAGAATAGTGTGTGTGCGTGTGACTAACAGAGGGAGAGACAGAGAAAAAGTGCACAAAACTGTATATGCCTACAAAATGTCTGTCTGTATCAGCTGTGTGTGTGTGTGTGTGTGTGTGTGTGTGTGTGTGCTAGTAACTATGTTTCTGTCCAACTGTCAAGCAATTTTTAAGTAAACGTTTGAAATGCTGTACAAACTAAAATGTGAATTGATTGTGTTTCCATCAGCTGAGTTTAAGCAAATAAACAGGCTTGTTGAATGTAAGTATGTCAGAAAAAAACATCCATGAGAAAATGGAAAGAGTCTTTGAAGAGCTGATAACTATTTGGCAAGTTCGTATTGTTCTTTGGTGTCTAATGTTGGCCATATTTCATACTGTCTGAATACCAAAACAAAGAAATGGACTTGGGAATATTGAAATGCACCAACTAATGATCATACAACCATGATAGACACCCTTATTTTTATTTTTTTTTAGAATGTTTAGCATCTTTGATCGAAATTTGCCATTTCCATTCCTTCTTTTCCAATTCGATACATCAGTAACTCCCGCATGAAAGCTTGTATGGAGACGCAGCTGAAGCACATTTGTTTCCAACACAGCGAGCCCCAGAAGCCTGCAGCACCTGTGGGGCTGGGATGGGGGGGTGGCGCGCAGGGAAGACAGGTTTATGTGCTCTCCATTTAGAAATGGGGTCACAAATGGTCTTACCGCTTATACATCAATTTTGTCAACTGCAAAGCTGTACAAGGTGCCAAGCATGTCAGGGATCTCCCAACCATCCCAGCCATTCACACAACTCCACGTTTCAGAATGCCCCGGCCCAGATCGGGTGTTTGGGAAAGACGGGCAGCGAAGGGTTAGCTGCGCACGGTCGGGGTCGGTGTGTGTGACAGAGAAAGTGTGTGTGAGAGAGGGGAAACGGGACGTGTGTGTGTGTGTGAGAGAGAGAGTGTACGCGAGTGTGTTTGTGTTTGTGTAAGCACGCACTAGTATAAATGCTTAAGCCGGGCCAAATAAACGCGGAGACATTAGTCAGAGCGCGTCGTCCTGCCCTTCATCGTGCTCTTTCCATCTCAACACAGCTATCTATCACCATCTGCTGAAACACAAGCCCCAGGCCCGCTCCAGGCAAGAAACGCGACGGCATTACTTACACAACAATGTTAAATATGATCCGAGGAGCGAGGCCAATCAAAATCCAATGAGAGAGAGAGAGAAAGGGGGGAAAAGTGTCTGCTTGTACGTATACTGAGCAATTACACAGCTGATACAGCTCAGGCTAATATTTGCCCTAACGAGAAAGCGGATAAAACAAATTCACGGCCGATTCCTATTACTGCATCTTCCCACATGAAGCCCTGATTGCCAGCATCGCGAGGGGGAATGAACTAATTCTAAACCCGATGCTCCCCGCTTCGCCTCGTCTCCCCTGGCGGGACGCTTCCTGTCTGGGATCGAGCCCACCTGTGGAGCCCGGGACGTCAGAGGAGAGCCAGCGCTCACATTTTCCCATCAGTCCCCAGGGCGCCCTGACTCACTTTGACATCACGGCCTGGCCAGCCGTACGGATCAGTCATCCCGCTATTGTCGGCCAATCACCTCTCCTGACGAGTCGGGCTAAAAATAGCCCCCGGGCCTGACAGGAGAGAGTGGCTCATCACTGTCTTCAGTGTGGAGCATATTGAAAGTCGGTTATAGACGCCTCATCAACACTTTAATCAACACTCATTTAAAATGCGGTAGATATTTGAACAGGCTTAAGTGCTCAAATTCTTCAATTTATTTTCTTCTCCAAGCTTGAAATGAGCTGAAGAACAAAGAAAATCTATGCCATAAAAATGCAATTAATTTTTCTAACAAACTTCCACAGCGTCTCTGTTTTGTTGTATTTATCTGGCACAAGCATGCCATTGTTTTTCTTTGCTTCAGTTTTGGTTTGTATAAAACACTAAGCAGGCCCCGGTTTTGAGGACACGCTGCTTGTTAGTCTTTGTTTTGACGCACCTCCTGGTCTAGGTTTGTTATACTGCGGGTTAGTGTGGCTTGGGGGAGTCCGGTGCGGGCCTGACTACACCGCTCTGCCCTAACCCAGGGTCTCTGGGGCACGGCACACACACATGGAAGCACTTTAGAGCTTCACTACGCTGCAATTGGGCCTATTACCATA